>NC_091748.1:74090403-74122903 GCF_043380555.1 Nothobranchius furzeri
TTTGCATAATAATAAAATTAATCGCATAGCTTGTTTTTCAGCTGTCCTTCTATTTTTGTTTTTTTTAAGCGCCTGCATGCAATAATTAGCCTTAGCTTATTATGAAGCTAAGTGGCTAGCATTACTCAGCGTTCAAAACAACGTAAACTAAAATTGCAATCACAAGCAGCGGATTGATCGCATCGTATACACTTCTATCTTATACATCACGTTCGTATTCTTCTCCCTACAAAGCAGGTACTGTTCTGCACGAGTGCTGATTGTTTTTGCCTTTTTCAGGCTGTAAAGGAGCTCAGGTTGAAGAGATATGGAGTATGGAGCCGGAGAACTTTGAGAACTTGAAGTGTGTTCACCTCCTAATCACAGCTTACATGTTCATGATCCATCTTAAACAGAACCAAGATAAAAACACCGTTTGCTTCTTTCCAGACCAGTTCACGGCTTGATTTTTCTCTTCAAGTGGCAACCAGGAGAGGAGCCTGCAGGGTCTATTGTGCAGGACTCGAGGCTTGATCACATTTTCTTTGCCAAACAGGTAAATTTCCATCTACTTAGTTTATCTCAATAGTGAAGACTAAAATAAAGCCACAGCTTCCTGCTTTGATTTGCTTTGGATGTGTATCTAAAGGGTGAAACGACACATTTTAGTCTGTGGTGTGGCTTTCCTTCTAATACGATTAAGACTTTCAGATTGAATTTTCTTGCATCCTGTATGACCGGGCTTACTGTATTTCACGTCTTAAAGTAGGTTCCCACCCTCGAATAACTGCGAGGATCCTGGTGCCCATCCCATTTAATAAAACATGTTATTTTCTTTCATGAAAAATGCTGTTGTGAAGCTGTCATTCATTCTTTGTGTGTTTACAGGTCATTAACAACGCTTGTGCCACCCAGGCGATCATCAGCGTTCTCCTCAATTGCACTCATGCTGACATGCTGCTCGGAGACACGCTGACAGAGTTCAGAGAGTTTTCACTGAGTTTTGATGCAGCTGTACGTTGATGGTATTTTTTTTTTTTTGTGTTTGCTCCATAACACTATATTTGAACAGAGCTGCACTTCCAGAATACAGCCGCACATAAAGCTTGTTCCCGTGGGCTCATGTTTATGTTTTCAACCCATTTCAACACTTTTTCCGCCACGAGTCCAATTGCAACACACATCTGTAACCATATCACAATGTAGCATGCCAGCTAATGTAGTGTGGTGTTTGTTGTGTGGGAAAACACGGCGTACAGGCTGCATTCGCAGACACCAGGCCCTTCAACAATATGCAGCCTGCCTCCTGTTCAGCTGTTCCAATTTGTGCAAATGGAGAGGTACGAGCGGAGGTGGGAGAGGCGGTCAGAGGGCAGTTTGATGGATAGATGCTGATCCAATCATTAGGAATGGGAGTGGTCACCTTTTTCACACCTAAGTGTGCAAGTATATTTTTCTAGGACTGTGTTTCAGTGGCAAATCAAATCGTGAATTTTTGGGCAAAACATTAGACAGGTTGCCATTGGTGTGTGTGAAGAGAATTTCAAGCAATATAGTAAAAGTGCTTTGTTAAAACATTTATCCCACTTTTAACAGTGGACTCAGGGGTCTCCTTTAAAAAGCAGCTGAACTCGCCTGCTAAAGCTGGCTTCTGCGTGACCGTCATCAGCACCCTTTCCTTGTTCTTCTCTTATTCCGCCTTTCCCGGGATCCACTGATTTCCCTCTTTCCTATTCATTTTCTCTCTTCCCTTCCTTACATTTTTTAATTGAAAATTTAAATTTTTTCCCATTTTAAACATATTTTAAATCTTTTTTATACTTGAAGTTTTTTGTTTTTGTGAAGCGCCTCGTGATTTTTATCTTGAGAGGCGCTATGTAAAAATAGTTTTTTCTTTATTTATTGTTTTATTCTGTCTCAATTTCTTGTTCATTTTTTCTTTTTTTTTTTTTCTTGTTTTCTTGTTTTTTTCTCGTTTGTTTATTCTTAACGTGGAAAAACTTGCTTCAGGTTAAGTAGAAATTAAAATTGTTTTGACTTTATTGTTGCTGCGTCCTGTGAGAACAATTGTGGGTGAAGCCATTTGCACAGCAACCACATGAAACCCATCTAGGCACATGACTTGTTACTACAGACTTGCGTGCTTCTTTCCACCTTGTGATTTTTTAGGCCAGGGTTCTGCGATCAGAGCTGTAATCTTCCGTCTTCTCTCCTCAGATGAAAGGTTTGGCTCTCAGCAACTCTGAAGTGATTCGACAAGTCCACAACAGCTTTGCTAGGTAAGCTACTGCCCAGATGGTTTCCAGCTGCAAAGTTATTTTTAGCAGATTTTAACCTGATTTAAAGTGGGTTTTTCCCCGTTAAATGCCAGATTTTTTTCAGTTGTCATAAAGATGAATTATTTGTACATAAAAATACTTAAATATACATAAAATAATTCCAGTACATAGAAGTAGAGGTGTGAATCTTCACTTGTCTCCCGATTCGATTACAATTATTGGGTCAACGATTCAATTCGATTCGATATCACGATGCATCACGATTATTTCATATTGATTTGTTTTCACTGATAAATAGAAGATGTCAGATAATTGCTTTTTATTTATTTATTTATTTTTTAAATCAAAAACGTAATTGACACAACCTGCCATCCCTCAAAAGCTCTCCATTCACAACAGGTTAGGACAAAACATTTAAACATTTAAGAAGATTTAACAAAGTAAAACATCCGTTTCCTCGTTCAGCACCACGCCTCAGGCTGAGAAAAACACGCTTTGCAAAAACTCACAAAATCTAAAAAGTACTGAAAACCTACAGGACACATAATGTAATAATAAAATGCATAATGGGTTCATATATGAGTGTTTAATGTCTCTGAGCAGCTCTAGAGTCAGATATTTATGCCACAGGTGAAGGGTGTCAGAAATAACACCAAATGAAATGTTTGACTTAGTTTATTTTATTTGAACCCAGCGGTTCGTTTCTGAAATGTTGGAGAACGAATCAAGTTCTGTTTGATGCAGAAAATAATAAAACACAAAACAAATTCTACACTTCCAATAATACTTAAGATGTGTGTTTTATTCTTTCTGATAATAACACCAGCAGAAGGCTGTGGGCTGGATTAGGATTAAATTACCCAGCTGATGGATCAGCTTCACTAACCAGCTAACTAACCTTTCAACTGACCTGTCCCGTGTAAAGCCGGGCGAACACTGTGCAACTTTTTCACTTTTTTGAGCCGATCTTCCACTCGTGCGAGAATCCACGACATCGGGGCGAGTTTTGCGCCGAGCGGTCGTGTCGGGGGGTTACGAGAGGCGATTAACACCACGTGACCAGCTGCCGATCAGCAATCGTGAGCTCGCACGGACTTCTGGTGTGTTTGATATTTTGCTCGTCCCTCGTGAGGGTATTGCACTGTTGAAGCGGCGCTGCGAGCAGCTGCGACCCAAAAAGTATCAGAACCGCTCACGGCGCATGCGCAATCCTGCATCATCACCGCTCGCCCGCTATTTCCCTAATAACACACGTTGTTCGTTTTTGTTTCTACACGTTTTTTTACTCACACACAGATTTACTTTCTTTATTTCGTTTTCCTCATCCAACCCCCATAAATCCCTGTGTGTCCTCCTGCAGCACTCCCGAAGGACAACAGGCAAAACAAAAAAGTCTGACGTGTTGAGTAAAAACTGCTATTTTTAGCATATTTTTGGGGCCGACGTGTTGCTACCAGACGTACAGTGTGAACAGTCAGGTCACGTCTGAGAACTGGGTCGTACAGTGTGAGCGCATGACTCCTGAGATCTGCCCTGCGAGGAAGTCATACATTTTGAGCTGAAGCTGAGTGCTACCAGTGAAGAAGTCACAGTGTCCGCCCGGCTTAACCCTCACCAAGTAACCCTCATGTCCATGCTGTGTCTGGAGGAGCAGATGGGAGACAAGATCTCCTAAAATGAACCAAAGCTTCCTCCCAGTTCCTCTTTAAGCTGAATTTAACATCATGAAACAAAAGAATAAAGTGGAACAAGAACTTCTATTTCTCTCCTTTTAACTTCTCCGTGTCCCTAAATAAGAGACGGATGATCACGCTGCAGCTGCCATCATTGACCCCGCCCCCTCCCCAATCTGGATCTCCCGGCATCACAACACTCGGTCTGACTCAGCGCTTCCAGGAGAAACAATAATGAAATTATGAAAATAACACGTTTGGAGGAGCGTCCTCCGATCCTCTCTTGTGTGTGAGCAGACAGCAGCCGTGTTCGAGTTGAGCAGCGCCTCGCCTGGAAACCAGACGAGAGCAGACGGACGCAGCAGGGGGAGTGGCTGAAAGCCGGCGTTTAAGTCGGACAGATTTCCCTACATGTGTAGCTCGCGGGTGATGACGGATTAAGATATCGCGTTAGAGTTCACACTTTTTTAATTATTTTAATTCTGGTGCCTGTTAGCAGCTGAAACACATCCTCACGTGCTTGTGGATATCATATATTGTATATGAAGACATGACTGTAATAATAAGTAAAGGTTATCAGCTGTAGCTTCAGTGTGCTCATAGGAAACGTGACAAAAGGAAACAAAACACATTTCTCTTTATGGCCTATATAGTTGTCATCATCAACGTTACATGATTTACAGAATACACGTGACCAACTAACATTTCATGTTCTACCACCGGATGTTTGGATCAAAATGGGAACCAATCAGATCTTAGATCAGGTGAGAGCCAGGCGTTTCCCGTCATCCTCTAGGTTTTGCAGCCGGTGGAGAGCAACTGCAGCGCCTTGCTCCAAAATCTGCGGCCGCCTTGATCTCACGAGGTTATCGTTGCCTACGTCGGCATGACGTCAGAGCAAGTCGGCGTCAAGTCGGACACAAATCTAACCGGCATGCACTGCTCGCCGATCACCGCTGGTCCATTCTGCGCAGAACTGGCTCATCTCGAACACGGCCAATGTCTCTCTCTCTCTCTCCCTCTCAGTCGCTGATCGAGCGAGCGGAGCGCGCCGCGTGACAACCCGCTCAGTTAACATGATTCACAGCCCAAATCCAACAGAACCGGCCGGGCTGATTCGATTCCGGTTCGGTCTCAGGTTACAACTCTAGCGCTCAGCCCTGCAGTACCACATTGAGGCGGAACCACTTGGTAAATGTGGAGGACGCTCACTCTGACAGATCTGGATGCTGCGCTGGTGCCGCCGTTAACATGACAACACTGCATTCCTCATGATCGATTACGGCTGCTCTTCTACGATGCAGAATCGTTTCATGTCCGCATCTCGATGCATCGATTATTTGATTATTTTCCTCGGCTCTACATAGAAGCATTCAACATTGGTTCATTGTGGATTTGCTGTAATGGTTGTTATTTGATTCCTTCTTCTGAAGACAGCAGATGTTTGAATTTGATGCAAAGTCTTCAGCAAAGGATGAAGATGCCTTCCACTTTGTCAGCTACGTTCCTGTAAACGGCAGGCTGTACGAGCTGGATGGACTTCGAGAAGGACCGATCGACTTGGGTGCGCAGAAAAACACAATCTGTCATAATGAAACCTACCGTTGCTTTATAATGTCTCCGTTTGCCGCGTTAGGCCTCAGTGT
Organism: Nothobranchius furzeri; assembly: GCF_043380555.1. Classification (NCBI taxonomy): domain Eukaryota; kingdom Metazoa; phylum Chordata; class Actinopteri; order Cyprinodontiformes; family Nothobranchiidae; genus Nothobranchius; species Nothobranchius furzeri. Next base: position 74,095,981 of record NC_091748.1, read on the forward strand.
CCCAGAAACCTGCGCTTTCATCACGTTTTGTCGTAAATGCTTGCTGTCGAACCTTATTTGCCTCATTTGTTTGTTCCTGATGCCACCAGGTGCATGCAACCAGGACGACTGGATCAATGCGGTTCGTCCAGTGATTGAGAAAAGGATACAGAAGTAAACGTCACTCGTGATTCCACTCTGGATTATTGCAACGTTAACCAGAGACTGAGCGTTTCTCGTTGGTTAATCCAGGTACAGCGAAGGAGAGATCCGATTCAACCTGATGGCCATCGTGTCGGACAGGAAGATGATCTACGAGAGGAAAATCGCAGAGCTCCAGACTCAGCTCACTGAGGTGAGTTATGGGGACAGCACCCTGATGGTGTTCTGCTCACAGCTGCAGTCACTCTTTTCACCACTAGAGGTCAGCGAAATCATTCAGGAGGTTTTCTGAGGTTGTCGTCAAATGAGGTCGTTTTTAATGTGCTTCATAGAAATTAGAATAAATACATTTCTACTGCTTTTACATAATTAGCTAGAAATAAAAGTAAACACGTTTTTTATTTGGGAAATTATGTTTTCAGAACATCCAGAATTTCACCCGTTTAATTTTCTTTGCAATAATTGAACCGAAACCTTTTTGTTTTGACTCGTGAGGATGAGCCGATGGACACGGACCAGAGCAGCACATTCCTCAGCTCCATCCAGTCAGAGATCGCAAAGTACCAGCTGCTCATCGAGGAGGAGAACCAGAAGCTCAAAAGATACAAGGCGGGTTTCCACCGAGCAACACACACCATGATGTGTCTTAAATAAACTTGACTTCTTTAAATGATGTCTGGAGGGTTGTCACGGTGTGCAAATGTAACCTCACGGTTATTGTGACCAAAATTATCACGGTTTTCGGTACTATCGCGGTATTTTTTTTAAACGTGCTACATTTTCAAAATAAACCCAGTATATCAGGAAAATATTGTCCTCAGTTTGTGTCTAAATTCTGCCTAAAATGTGTTATTTTGTAATGATGTTTCTTTGTTTACATTTTTCCCCTTTAGTCTTTACAATACCAATATTTGCCCATAACTTCTTATTTTTAGTCTGTTTGATGTCATCATTTTAAAAATATTAGATCAGATGATACTCAGTACTCAAGTAGCCTTCTAATCAGATACTTTTTTACCCTTACTTGAGTAATATAGCCTATATCAGGAAAATGTTGTCCTCGGTTTGTGTCCTTCCAGTGAGCTTTGCAGATGTGGGAAAATGTCATCAGGCAGTAATCATTGTAAATTCATAATTATTCTCGGAGAGAGACCAACTCTTATCTGCCCCTGGGAGCCCCGTAATGCATAGCGTCATTTCAACATGGCGGTGTCCGCGACACGGTTTATGTGCAGGTAGCGGCGCTGCGGCTGCTTTATATAGCGACTCGTTGCATTCTCCCTCAACCCAAATCCTCGGATCATGCATTTTATCTAAAACGCTAACGTTAGCTTGCCTTGCGTTGACTGTAGAGTTGTGGGTGATGGTCACGCAGATGTGTCATGAGCTTTGAAGCGTTGCTGCCTTTCACAGACACTTTTTCTGCACGTGCTGCAAACAGGATAGCCGTCTTCTATCAACTCCCTCGGCATTCTTCAAATATCCAAAAGATGCCCGTACTTCCCACTTTGTCTTCTTTGAGAGATAATAAATGTCCTCCTGAGCGCTGCCGTCTCCTCCTTTGGCCATTATTTCAGCTTTAGCTTCAAGAAAGTTTTGGTTGTAAACAACAAAGTGCGCATGTGCCGCCGGCAACTTCAGCAGATGATACGGTGGCTGGTAAGGGTCACCGCGCCTACACCGCAGCCACGGTAATCCACCGAGATAATATAGTTTTTTAAAAAAACAAGACGGTTATTATTATTGTCTACTTTTTTACCGGGGTTTACCGCCACACTGGTTACCGTGACAACCCTAGATGTTTATAAATCTTGCAAGATACAGAATTCTCACCTAGCAAATGAATTCACGCTGGTATTTTCTGCTCTCTTGTGCGTTTTATTGGAATCTTGCAGATTGAAAATATTCGACGAAAGCACAACTACCTTCCTTTTATCATGGAGCTACTGAAGACGCTGGCAGAGTACCAGCAGCTAATACCGCTGGTGGAGAAGGTAAACTGCTCCCTCCTCTTTACCGCTTTCCACATTTCTACTCTGAATCCATCTGAGGACATAAAATAGTTTAAAATCCATTAAAGTTTTCTTGTTTTTATTAACGGAAACACGTCTGGGTTTGCTTCTTCAGGCGAAAGAGAAACAAAGCGCCAAAAAAGCTCAGGAGGCCAAGTGAGCAGCAGCGATGATGTCACACACACACACACACACAGTCTACCGTCAAGCTCTCATCAGTGAAGGTTGTACAGATCCTGTCATATTCATGTGAGGAACCGCGGAAGGCGCGCCGCACTCGGACGCCGGCTTCCTGTGAAACCATTCAGACTGAGAGCCGCGCTGCAGCCGGAGCTGAGACTGTACTTCTGATTTCTGCCTCTGCGTCATTCATCAGTGCTAACGCATGATCGAAGCAAACATGTGTTCAAATGTTGTTTTGTCTTATTTTCATAATAAAATGTTTGGATGTCTGTGAATAGCTCTGGTTTGGAGGATTTACTGTCCGTAGGTTAGATTCAACTAAATGTTCCTTCCTTTGCTGTTCAGTCAGTGATGGAGCTTTAGCGCCCCCTACTGTTGTGCCAGTAGAGCAACAGATTGGTTTCTCAAACCAAAGCCTTGCATTCACAGATGGGATGGAGACTTTGTACTTTAGAGCATTTTTATACCACCAGTCAGGACAGACCAAAGTGCTGTTTGCTAAAAAGGATCAGCCCGATAAAATGCACACGAGTTACGAACAAACCGCCTAACCAGAGCACCCTGAAACTCCAAAAACCACAAAAGGAGTGGCCCACTCGGCAGATAAAGAGCTGAAATGCAAACTCGGGTTTAAACCTGTGAGGAGGTGGGCTCTCTAAACAGGCTGAAGTTGGTCTCAGGGCCAGCTTCCATAATCGAAAGGTTGCAGGTTCGAGCCCCACTCAGTTTGTTGCTGTCGTGTCCTTGGGCAAGACACTTAACCCCCCTTGCCTGCTGGTGGTGGTCGGAGGGACCGGTGGCGCCTGTGCTCGGCAGCCTTGCCTCTTGTCAGTGCGCCCCAGGGCAGCTGTGGCTACATCGTAGCTCATCACCACTAGCGTGTGAATGTGTGACCCAGAGCTCTAGAGGGCGCTATATCAAATACAGGCCATAACACAGAGAAAGCTCAGTCTTCCTGCCCTGAGACTCCCTGGAGTATTACTAATGGCGTGTGTGTGCCATCATTTCTATGCAGTACGGATGTTTGAGCTGCGTTTGTCCAGGCGCGTCTAAGAGAATCCTCCTTAGCCCAGATGAGCCGCTCAGGTGGGGCTTGGCAAGAGGACGGAGACGTTTGTAGCTCATGTGCAGGATGGGTCTGTGTGTAGAGGCTCTCGATGCCCCGACTCCGTCTTCAGTCCACTCCTGGTGAAACGTTCCCAGATTCCTGAATGGATTTAGCTCAACAATCCACTCAAGGCTGTGGTTCTTCCTGCTGCTGGTGTAGCATCCCTATGAACATGCTTCTTCAGCAGGGACCCTGTGTGGCTTCCTGTCCTTGTGGACGGTTTCCATGACTGTCTTGTGGACACGCAGTCCTGCCAGCAGGCTTCTTTCTTAGGCTACCGACTCACTCGGAGGCCATTTAGAGGCTCAGGAATTTTTTGCAGGTTTTTTGAGTTAATCAGCTGTTTGGGGTGCGACACGAGTGTACAGTTTTTAACTTTTTCACATTATAACACACTGACTTTTGTGTTTTATTATCTGTGGTGTTTCCCCATTGAGATTAAAGCTACGCTGACACACTTAAAGAGCAAGTCACCCCCAAATCAACTATTTTTTCTGATAAACTATTTAAACACACCCACATCACCCCACTTCTCCAGCTTCACTGGCTGCCAGTAAACTTCAGGGTTCATTTCAAGATCCTGGTTCTGGTCTTCAGGGCCTTACATGGACAAGCACCATCTTACATTGGTGATCTTCTTAGTCCCTACACCCCCAGTAGGTCCCTGAGGTCCAGTGATCAAAGCCTACTGGTTGTGCAGCACCAGGCTAAAGGTCAAAGGTGACAGATCATTTGCTGCTGTGGCCCCCAGACTCTGGACCTCTCTCCCCCTGAGCCTGAGATCAGTGGACTCAGTGGTCTCCTTTAAAAAGCAGCTGAAGTCTCACTTGTTCAAGCTGGGTTTTTTTTGGGGGGGGGGGGGGGGGGGCGGGGGGGTCGGTTGGTTCGCTGGAGTTTTTGACACTTAAAATTACGCCCACATTTTCAAAGTTAAATACATTTCTTTTAACAACGGTAGTTTCTGCTTCAGCCCTCTCCCCCCTCCCCCTGCGCAGCGGCCGCAAACTCACTGATGCGCCTGCAGCCTCTCGGAGTTCCTGCTGCTCTAAACATTAAAATAATTATTTCAGTTTCTGTTCCTCACTTCTGATTACCTTCAATGGTGTTTGTTACAACCACCAGGTACAAAAACTAACTTGTTTTTATTTGACTTTTTCTGTCCTGTCTGTTTATTGTCTTCCTGCATCTCCTCTCAATCCTAAAGAAAAACTGCTACCTGGGTTCATATATATTCACCTTATGAGTTACCTTTGAACTGCAGTTCTAAAAGATCTACCGACCGCAAAAACAGCGGAGTGCTCGCTGCTTGCCGGCCGCATCAGTGATCGGTGCGTCACCGAGGAAAAAACAGGTGATGCGCCCCGCTCCACAGCAGCGAAACGCATCAGGCACAAATAAAAGACAGAAAGCATAAAAGGAAATGAGCCGACATGAACGATCGCGTGTTAAATTCGTTTTTGAGGTGGCGACACCTGATTTGATAATGTTACTGTGGCCGTGCTCAGGACGCAGATGTCTGGAGCGCATCAACAATCAGAGCTTTGCACGCGCAAGCTGGTTAAGGTTAGGATGGGGGTGAGGGGAAGGTTAAATTGCAAGAGGGTAAACGTCACAATTTGGTCAAATGTCCGTTTTACGGTGGGTGTCAGCACCGACGCTCTGGCACAGCACGTCGCCTCCCGACGCGCAGGAGCTCGCCACTTGCTGTCTTTTCCGAGGACTGCATCTTGTCGGTCATTATCACGTGACAGCGACTAGTCAATGACAGGCATAAAAAGTCACTAGAGAGCAGTGAAGTCGACTAGTTCATACAACCCCTACTCTGCACTGTATTTGAACTTAAATCTGCCATCGCTATTGGCTAAGAGGTACCCTAGAACGTTAGCTGGTACCATATGATGTCACAATGTTGTTGTGAGAGTGTGTGTGTGTGTGTGTGTGTGTGTGTGTGTGTGTGTGTGTGTGTGTGTGTATTTGTTAGCAGCTGCGCCCTCTCGGTCTGCTAGGCAACAGCATTTGTTGCATTTTTCAAACATGAAGTGGGAGTGGAGTTAGACTCTGGTAGGGGGTGACTTGCTCTTTAAACAAGCTAGCTTAAAACATTCCCCATCTCTTCACAACGTTCCAGTACAGCATAGCTATAAATAGTGTAGATTAAAAATAAAAAACAAATAAAACTAAAGTGGTTCTCACAATTGTCTAAAAACCTCCACCAATAATGGATCCGAAAATGAACCGTTTTTATTGGCTAAAGCTCTTCAGAATGTGGTTTCTGTGTTTTTTTTTTTGTTCTCGTTAGAATCAGGATCTGAGAGGAGACAAACAGAAATGCTGATCTTTGCTTTATTGGCAGCCCTTGGACAGCGTGTGCGTCTAAGGCCTGTGTATTCTTACGCACAAGCAGTCTGCTGACCAAAGTAAGACGTGGCCGGTTTCTAATTTTAGATTCTGTGTTTACATATGCACCTTGTGCACTCCTTGGACCTCATCCCAGAAGTCTGTTGCCTGCACTTGTGCATGGCAACGGCAGAAAACTCCACAGGTCTTTTTTCTACCAGCGCACATGGATTAGCAAACAACAAGCAGTTCAGCCTGATTTTTGTCTGGGATTTGACCATCTCACTCTGCTCAGTTCATCATTAAACTCTGTAATTGTGTGTTTTCCTTTGTTACAATGGGTGTTTTTGCTTTAATGTCACAAAAAATAAAGTGCACTAGCCAGATGAAGACAGAGATGCAAGAAAAGAATGTTGAAGAAAGTAAAATAGCTGCATTAAGTCACACCAGGTATGCATTGTTCATGGGTCAAAGAACTCGTCTGAGCTGCAAATTACCACTTGAACGGGCTGGACGACCGTAAGAAAACCCCTAAAGCTGTAGGATTTTAGTTCCAAAGCTTTGTGTGCCGCTTGCGAATTCAAATATCACATAATCACTCAGGTGATTTGGAACTGCTTGATCATTTTGGCAAAATATATTCATTTGATTAAAACACATTTATAATGAGTAAAATGATTATTTAGCATTGATAAACAAAGGAAGCATAAGACTCTTTTATTATGACTAGCTTTCATGAGAACTCCATCTTCTGGCACTGCAGGTGTTCAGATGTTGTGGTTCCTGTTGAATCTTGCAGACTTCATGTCGGCAAAGGTCTTAATCTGTGGGTGGAAGTTCTGAGCGACCCAGCTCTGACCCAGCCGGGCAAAATACAACCTTTGGCACAGAAAACCCATATCTCCTCACGTTACATTTAAGATGATATTACAAACAGTACACCCTGATGCCACAGCTGCCCCGGGACACACTGATGGAGGCAAGGCTTCCAGACACAGGCACCGCCGGTAAAGTGTCTCGCCCAAGGACACAGCGACCGTCACGGATGGAGCCTGGGTCTGAACCAGCAACCCACCAACAGGGCAGACTCCTAATGATGAACCAAACAGGTTGAAATGGTAAAAATGTTGAATAAATCGAGTTGAACTGCCTACTTTTTGTTGGCTAATCCTTTTCTTATTTTAGTGAATTTTGTCTTTTTCTCCTGACCCCGCAGACATAATTAAATACTTCACAATCTCATTCAAGTTCATCTTGGGATCTCTGATGCTAAATCATCTAATCTCTTCTTCAACGGTTGAACTGGTGTAAAGAGAGGATGTAGGCATGCAGACATGTTCAGTTTACGCACACCTGCTTTTCACCAGTTTACAGGTTTAAAATTGAGCTCTGCTGATCTCCCTGCAGACAAACAAAGCACTTGATCCTGGAGAAATGGGAGGAAAACCATCTTTTTACATTAAAACAGCAGAGCGCTTGTTTGAAGATCGAATCAGGAGCTTTCTGGAGGAGCAGCCGTGAGTTCTGACCTCAGACTTCTGCATCCGAGCGGCAGAAAGAACAAAGACTGCAGCTGCAGTCACTCAAAGTGCAGCTTTAAATAGTTTTGCGGTTATTATGGTGTTAGAACAAAGAAAGGAGTCCAAAAAGACGAAGAATGCGGTCGTGCGACTAAATGCATCGTCGGCTCTAATAACAGCTGTGCACACATATTTGTCAGTCACTTGTCGTTTCATCCATGTTCAGTTCAGTTCATTTTTATTTCAGACATTTCACACATGTATCATTACAAAACATAATTCATTATTTGTTGTAAAAGGAGTAGGCAGAAGTATTTACATATTTGTCCCTACCCCCAAGTTTTACCTCTTATTCGTTTAATTTTCTTTCAGACTTAAATTAAACAACATATGAGGAATAAATAAATATATATATATAAAAAACAAAACAACACATGGAAAACAGAGAATGTGTAAATTTGCAGATTCACCAGTTATGGAGAAAGAAGATAAACCAAACAAAAAAAAAAACACAGAAAAGAAACACAACAGCATAACCACGTTACCGTGCTGGGTTAACCCTGTTTTCTTCATTCTTATACTTATTTAAAATTAGGTTTTTATATTTAACTTTAAACTGGTTTATGTGTTTACTTTCTTTCATCTCTTCTGTTACACTGTCCCATAATTTAACTCCTGCAATTGTGATTGTCATAGTTTTTAAAGTTGTTCTAGCACATTTCCCTCTTAAGTTATACCCACCTTCTCTTTCTTTGAACAATAAACAGATTTATTTTGGAAGCAATTTATTTCTTGCTTTATGCATTATTTGTGCTGTTTTGAACTTCACCAATTTAATAGCTTGCATTTCGACAAAGAGTGCATTTGTATGGTTCCTGTACCCCACATTATTAATTATTCTAATGGCCTTTTTCTGTATTATAGTTATCGTCTGTATGTTACGTTTGTATGTGTTTCCCCAGACCTCTACACAGTAACTCATATATGGCCGTAGTAAAGCACAGTATATATAATATGTGCAGGGCTTTCTGATCCAACATCTTCTTTGCTTTCCCCAGGATGGCAACGACCCGTGTCAATTTCCCCTGAACATGAGTAATGTGTGGCTTCCAACAGAGCTTATGGTCAATGATCACACCAAGAAATTTAATTTCATTTACTCTTCCTAAATATACATTATCCACACAAATGTCAATTTTGATGTTTTTCTTTTGGTTACCAAATAACATAAATCTGGTTTTATCTAGATTCAATGATAATTTATTTATATCAAACCACTTTTTTAATATCGTTAATTCCTGTGTGATCATCTCCAAGACCTGTGTCAATTCCACACCTGAACATAGTATGTGTGTCATCTGCAAATGTTACAAACTTTAAAGTTTTTGATACTCTACAGACATCATTTAAGTACATAATAAACAATTTTGCTCCCAGTACTGAACCTTGAGGTACTCCACAAGCTATATCCATCAAATCAGATTTGTATCATTTATTTGTACATATTGTTTCCTATTCCCTACATAGCTTTTTAACCAATCCCCAACGATTCCCCTAAACCCGTACCTTTCCATTTTTTAATAGAATTTAATAGAATTTCATGATCAACAGTATCGAACGCTTGTAAGTCGCTTTGGATAAAAGCGTCTACAAAATGAAAAAACACAAACATAAACATGGAGGTTCTGTGTAAGAACCGCTTGTTTGTTTGATTCTGGAGTTAACTTGAGGTGGTGAGGTGCACAGACGTGAGTTCACTCGGCAGCTCCCTGGGTGGAAGTGTTTTAATAATTCTAGCACGGCAGATGAAGTGTCTAGAGCCGCCAAGTTTATCATTCACACAGTACAAAGTCTAGTCATTCTGTTTTAGGATTTGATACTTCAAAGTTACTGGAATCTGCTCTTCAGAATTTCTACTAAAACTCCGGGGCTACACTAACAGCGTGGGACCAGTTCCTCCTTGTGGAGGGTCAAGCTGCACGGCTTCTGGTGCTGTTAGAGGAAATCGGCACATGCTGCCTGGTTGTTGGAGATAACTGACAGATTAAACTCTAGAAGTAGTGGTTACATCATTGTTGTTCCATGAAGGCAACGGTACTAAAACCGATCAGATCCAGGAAGCAGCACAGCATAAATGGGTGTTTTAACGTGTATCTGTTAGTGATCTTGTGATACATTGCCATAATTGCCTGCAACATAGGTCAAGTGAAAGAAAAAGAAGAATCGTTTAAAGCTGCAATCACAAATCTGAAAAATAAACTAGATTTTAACACCAACACAGTAAAGCCTACTGCACATGGGAGGCGTCAGCGGCGCGGAGCGTCAGCGGAACGTCTCTGATGTTCAGACAGAATCTCGTGGAGTCCACGGGGGTGATTCAAACTGCGACGCGGCAATTTTCAGGCACGTCCGTGAAGCAGCACACTGCGCAGCTCTGTAGTTAACATAGGGCTAGACAGGAAATCACAAAGTTTAAGTGTAAAACCCCAATCATTTTCAAAATAACAGTCCATTGTAGCGATGCAACTTCACATCTATGTAGATTACGTCAGTACAAGTGACCTAATGTCTTATTTACTCCGTGCATCGTTCCAGAAGTGCAGCGGTTGCTTTTCGTAGCTTTAACCCTGACAGCGGAGAGAAGCATCGTCATATACAGGGGCGTGTCCAGGGAGTGGCCTGGGGTGGCACATGCCACCCTTGGAATCTGAATAGCCTCCCCATGTGTCACCACACTGAATTCCATTTAAATAGTATTTTGATTGTCCACAAAAGGCTTGGGGTAAAAAAAATAAAGCATAACCATTGGTGTCATCCATGCACAAAGTAGTGCCTCATCTGGGCCACCCATTTTAAAAGATCTGGACACGCCACTGGTCATATATGACATCAAACAGCGATATCAAACGTGATTTCCTTCTTTTTGGTTTATTGGCGGACGGCATAAACTCAAAGGATTTTGTAATTGCATGGGTCGAGCCAGGAGCACAGCGGAGAAGCCTCTTTACGGCTGAGACTCCCGGTGTGCACTGGAGTCGATTGTCGTGAGAGAACCTTTCCGCTGCCGTTCCACGCCGCTGATGCTTCCAGTGTGCAGAATCAAAATCAGAAGACTTTTTATTGCCATTGTCGTTGAACGCAGCTCACTGACTAGGAACTTGTTTCGGTGATCAGGTGCAACATGAACACACATAAAAAACACATAGTAGGCAATAAATGATAGATAATATGTACAGTTAGCAGCAGGATGAACAGTGCAAACATACTATTACAGTGACTGGTATATAATGTGCAGGTATCACCGAGTGTTCATGAGACAGACGGCAGAGGGGAATCAACTGTTTTTGTGACGAGAGGATGGATCGTAGCCTCCTGCCAAACAGTCCGTGGCCAGGGTGAGAGATGACACCTGCAATCCAGCCCCCCCCCCCCCCCCCCCCTCCCAGGAGAGGCATGGATGGAAGACTGCAGCCAATTCCCATCTCAGCTGAGCGCACAATGCCTTGCAGTCTCTGTCTGTCCCTGACAGTAGTCCCAGCGGACCACACTGTGATAGAGGAGGTGAGGATGGAAAGTGTAGAACTGCACCATCATCTGGACTGGCAGCTTTGCTTTCTTCAGTTGTCACAGGAAGAACAACCTCTGCTGGGCTTTCTTGATGATGGCGCTGTTGATCGGCTCCCATCCTGTGTGATGCAGGTGCCCCGGAAACGAAAGGAGTCTGTGATGACGATGGGAGTGTTGTTGAAGGCAAGGGGAGGCAGGGGGGCTGTGACTTTCCTGAAGTCCACCATCAACGCTACTGTCTTGTGTGTGTTAAGCACCAGGTTATTGTTACTGCACCAGGACACCAGCTGGTCCACCTCCCGATGAGGGTGGTGTCGTGCAGAAGGGGTAACAGAACATGCACTCATATCCGTTACCATCCCTGGGCCACATCCGCCATAACTGGAAACTCTCATTGCCAGAGGAAACGAGATAGCGCTAGACACCAGTCGTTGTTGTCCGAACATCAGTTGTTGTCTGAGGCTTCAAAAGAACGTTTTCAGTTAGCTTGTTTTCCAGATTTGCGATTGCAGCGTTAAGGCCCTGTTCACACGTAGCCGGGGATCTGCCAAAACGTAGATATTTTCCTACGTTTTGGCCTGTCATCCACACGAAAACTGAGTTTTTTCACACTAAAACGGATCTTTTTAAAAACTCCGGCCAAAGTGAAGATCTGCCTTTTCTCCGTTTTGGGTGTCTGCGTGTGGACAGACAAAACCGGAGTTATAAGGTCCGCAACGTCACTTTCTGCGACAAAAAAATTCTGACATCACGTGTGCGACCTGTGTTTACACTAGCCGACAGCACGGAAGCCCTCAGAGCTGCGCTCTGTCACTACCCGATCCATCAATTGTCCGAGCGCTTTCTGCTTGTTTGTTTTTGCAAGCGGAATTACTGCTCCTTGCGGAAGACCACAGACGAAGGACGAGGTTAAGAACGGGGGAAGTACTGCCGCCTACAGGTCTGGCATGTCCTTAACAACGTATTTATCCGGGTACGTGTGGACAGAGTTTGTTTTTAAAACGCGGTGGTGTGGATGCAAGTTTTGGGAGGGGCGGATATTCGTTTTTAAAAAACCCCGGCTACGTGTGGACTAGGCCTGAGTCATGTAGGAAAAGGGCCAGATGAAGGCTATAAGTAGCTTAGCTTAAAATATTTTTACACTTTTTAAAAGAAATTTATTAACAAACACCAAAGAAGTTTGGAAATAACTTTTATTTCACAAGCAGACCAGCTGCCCAAAGCTTGAACACTCAACATTCAAAGTATCAAAATATTTACATCCTCACAGGTGTTCCACATCTGTGGAAAATGTTGACATCGTCGTGCAAACTGAAGTAGCATTTTTGCATAAACCGGCGCAAACGCAGCAGTGAATAAATAAAACCTAAAGCCACCGTTTCACAGGAGCGTGCGTGACTCCTGAGCAGAAAGTGTTTCCTGTTACCACGCGAAACCTCACGGCGCTGCTGTTTCATGATGATTTTATGTTTTTACGAGCTTCATGTTTTATCATCTTGGGCTCCTGTGCAGCAGTGCACCAACAATGTTTTCTTGGAGGCTCAAAATTGCATAAAAAGTCATAAAGCTGCTTGAAATTCAAACGTTGACACTAAAAGTTGTGTAATGACCTCGCAATGTCACCTTAATCTCATCGTGCTCCAAACACTTCCTGCAGCATCACACAACATCCTGCCCAATCCATCCAGCTTCCTTTAAAAAGTCACTCAGCAGGACGGAACGGCGGCGCCACTTTGAATTTTCCACACTGGCCGCCACTGTTCATGACCAGAATTTGCATTCAGGCCTATCATTTGCACCAGACCCTGAGATGAACATCACCCCCTCTCGACTCGCCGTTGCAGCTGTAAACAAACGACCTGGAGCGTGGGTTTTATTTTGCCTAGGGTTTTATGAGCTTGCTCTCTCCCCTGGCAACTGCACACAGTTCACTGTACAGGTCCGAGCTGATAAACCTGGGGTAGGAGTTGTTCTCCATCAGGTTGTAGACCCTCTTCTGAGCTGCTTGGAAGCTAGTTGAAGTGGGATCCTTGAGACTCTGGACAATCGCATTTTTGGTTTGGAAATCCAAGTTAATCTGTGACCAAAGAAATGTGCAAAATTAGCCTTTAACCTCCAAGAAAATCAGAAACTTTTTTATGATTTTACCAGGATATGAATTTGAAAATGGGATTACCTCTTTGGGAGCTTCACTTTGGATGAACTCCTTGTAGATGCTGTTGGCCTTGGACACCAGAGCTCTACGTGACGTGAGTTTCTTGAAGTCCTCGCACGCCGTCCAAAACTCGATGTTCTCTTCACAGAACTCCGACTTCAGAAAGACACAAAAGGCAGTTTTCCCATCTGTGGGAGGAGGCGACAGACGGAGAAGTGTGTGTGAGACAGTATCGTTCACCGACTGTTTGTCCATTACTGGAAGGTAAAGTGAGTCCAGAGCCGTTATAAGCTTTGCTTTACTGAAGCCGATGAAACAGCTTTTATCCACCTCCCAGCGTTACCTCAGAGACATCTTTATGCAACGGCGCTCTGGCAGAATTATACTCACATTTATGACTGAGTAGCTTGTCCAGCGACTGCGCCCATTGGTTCACGTCATCAACAGTTGGCCTGAGGGTGAAGAACAGATAATTATAGCTGCTGCTGCTGCTGCTTTTGTGGTCCCACTGCAAACCCACCCCATTGATTAACAAGGTGAAACGCCGCTGCAGTGCAAAAACAACTGGCTGCTTGTTAAACTGACTTTGTTGCAAAGCCTGTCCTGCTTGTGCGTTTACTGTGACAAATGCAATCACACGCAAATGTGTAAAAAGCACGTCAGACTATGTGAATAAATGTGCTCAAAATGTAATTGAAGTGAATGCAAAGTGTGCATTTAAATGGTATCCCCTTCAAAAATGCACTAATTATGAAGTGGATGGAAATTACCTGCATGATGTGGGGTTTTTGGGTGTCGTCTGAGACGGGTTTGTCTTCAACAAAACTCTAAATCTGTTCCTCCAATTTTTCTTCCTGTTAGAAAACATCCACACATCTCTCAGTAAAGCTTCTTTTGCACGATCCAAACCAAACAAATCACACAATACGACATGAACTTACGTCATCGCCCTTTTCTCCAACAGCAGATCGGTGGGTTTGATGCAGTCGGTGAAAGCCATGCTGACGGTCGAAGCGCTGAGGTTTCCTCTCATGGTTCAGACTCGTCTGCTTCTCCCTCTTGGCTTGTCAGGTTGCTTTATAGTTTTACTCCAGCTACAGAAAAAGAAGGCGGACCTTGCGTGTGATTGGCTGGGACTTATGAAGCACAGAGAGGCTGCCTGTGTAAACATTCCCTCTCTGTGTGTGCTTCCAGAATTAAGACCAGGGTCAAAACGTGACGTATTTGGCAAACTTAGCATAAAGTTAGAGGATGATAGAACTTTTCTCTCCTGTTTGGATGTCTGAAAGGTTCTTAAACTGCAGACAAGTGGTCAAATTCCTGTTTGCCGATTTTCCAGCAAAACTGGTTCATAGTAACGTTTTAAATGGGATCCATTGTCTTCAGTGCTTTGTGAATTCGTCATACAAGGTGTGGATTGGTGAAGAATGATGACGATTGTCACTTGTTGTGATAAGACAGGTCGGTACAAATATGACGATGTCATATCCTCTCACCTTTCAGCCTAGGGCGGTTCAAAGAAACCGCAAGTTGTCGTTACGTTGACTTTGTCTCATATTTGCTTTGAACGTGTTCCTATTTAAAGGTGTGGTTCACTGACAAACATTTTTTTAATTCCAATTTCTGATGATAACGGGTCACTCTGAGGTTTTCATGCAGGCTGAACATGAAAATAGTCTCCTACACCTATCTCCTGCATTAGCTTCTGATAGAAGATAGACGGTGAAACTCCAGGATTAGAAAAGCCCGACAGATCTACGTCACACTGTCACTTAACGTTCATGCACTCACCCCTCTTGACTCCCAACGGGGAAGGTTGTTGTTGGTTTAGCGTCCAGGAAACAGCAGAGAACGTCTTGGCTGGTAGAAGCTAACTGTTAGCATTAGCAACTCCACCACACAGCAGAACTCCTCCAGGTTTGTGTCTTTTGTGGAGATAAAACATCAGCGTTGCAGAGCAAACAGAGTCAGAGTTGCTGTGCTGTTAGCCAATCAGAGGTGAGATATCCAAAAATAAGGAAATAAGACCCCAGATCCTGCTTTCTGGAGCTCTCAGTTTTCTAGCTCCTGAAACTGCTGCGCCAGAGCTTTTTTCCCCCAGAGTACGACTTAAGGCATTCATTCCTACTAGTGATGACTGCAGATGTATTGATTAAACAGTTTAACAGATTAAACACAGTTAATGTTTGCTTATGAGTCACAAAAGGCTTTTATGTGGAAAGCTTTGCAGTTTTTATACAAAATAGAGGTTTTTCTTTTTCAGTGTGAGCCGGACAGATGAGACGTTTCAGTTAAGGAATTCACCATTTTTAGTAAAATGTTACGCTGACCGATTGAGTCGATAAGGGAGGTCTCTGGAGAGTCTGAGCCGTGTTGACGTGGCTCTCGAAGAACTGATCCTCCTTCAACAAACTCAAACATGAGATTGTTTAAACATCGAAACCAACACATTAAATTGGGTTGGGACTTGGTTGGCATCAAAGTATTAAGCAGTGAAAACATTCCAGTATCCGGGCCACCTTTAGCCTCTGCCAACCTGAATGAACTTGACTGATCAGCTGAACAAAGACGAATGACATTTTGGGTGTTTTGGGTGAAAGATGCAAAAAAGAAAAAAAAAAACTTGAAAAACTGAAGGAATTCTGGAGGTTGAGCTGCACTTTTACATACGACACACTTTGGGCACCTTAGTGCTACAAGTGTTTCTCTCTAGCCAACATTCACTTGTTTAGCTGTCTCATTGCTCCTAAACATCTATGGTAAATGGCTTGTAGGACTCAACAACCCCCCAAGGCGCTTTACAACACATTTTTAGTAACACACACACACACACACACACACACACACACGCACACACACACACACACACACACACACACACACGGGCTGGTGGTGATGAGCTACAATGTAGCCTCAGCTGCATTGGGAGAACGGATGGAAGCGAGGCTGATGAGTACAGGCGCCACCGGCCCCTCACCCCACCGCCCTTGTTAACCTACGCTCTCGGTCGCATCAACTGCGAAGCGCCACGAAGGCTCGCGCCGTGCAGTGATCATTTTTCGTGAGCCGCGTCAATTCTGGCAGGAAGTCAAAAGCAGAAGAGGCAGGCCGATAAATTTAACAAAATAAAAAGAAACACTGCGATTGATAAATGTGATCATTTTTGTGTATCTAAACAGACTAGCGAGATGAACACACACACACACACACACACACACACACACACACACACACACACACACACACACACACAATGTAGGGTTGCTAATGCTAACAGTTAGCTTCTACTCGCAAAGACACGCTCTGCTCTCTCCTGGACACTGAATCAACAACAGCCTTGTGCGTTCGCAGCTAAGGTGGTTGAGTGCTTGGATTCTGATATTTTCCCGTGACCTTTTCTGACCCAAGCCTTTCCTCAGCTATTTTCTTTCTGCAGCTCATCCAGGAAGTAGGGCCTGAAGGCTATTTTCACACTCCGCATGCTGGTGGAACTCAGAATGACTAATCAGACTTCAAAAATTACAAATATGTGTGTTTTTTGGTGAACCTCTGCTTTAAAGGCAACACATCATTTTAATGAAGAATGCAGCCCCATAACTTTTATTCACTTGTTTTTCTTTCATAAGCACAATATAATCTCTAATCTTCATGACCTCACCTGCAGAATAAAATGCTAATTAACAGAAGTGTGATATGAGAAGTGAATAAACAAAAACATTTCTCAAAAAAGTGAAGTGCAATATAATATGTTTCCTATAATGACACCTGCCTCTTGTGACATCACATCCCTGCAAAACTAAAAGGTCCGACCTGTTGTAGAGCGGGACCTGAAGAATCCTTACATTTAGTCCTCCATTATCAGCTCCGCAGTGCATCTACTGCAGGGTGTTGTGTTCACCGTTGGCCTCGCGCCCATTTCTGTGAGAATTTCAGGTTCTGCTGGGTGAAAACACGGTGTTCAGCTCATGTGTTTATTATGATGTGCAGACTGTGTGTAAGCAGCTGTCTGTTTGGAAGTGGACGGAGAGCAGAGCCATGTTTCCACGAAGGCACTCGTTTCGTCCGCGGGTCTTAAACAGGACGTAATTCCCAGCGCTGGTTAGCAGCGTTTGTTCTTTTATATGTTTAGAAAATACGTTATTTATAAAGTGCAGCGGCACCCCAAACCCCCCAAGGGGGTTTCTGGTCTGACTGATAGCGGTTGGGCACCAAAAGCAGACACATTTAGTGTTAACATTTATTAGGGAAACATGCGCCTCTGGCCAAGAGGACGTCGCTGCGTAACAGAGATAGTAAACAAACACATTATCATTTAGACTACGAGAAGGAGAAAGTCAAAACATATTAAAGAAAAGCCAAACTGACTGTCTACTTCTGGTTAAAGTTCAGCTGAAAGGTTTGTTTTTGTTATTAATCAGCAGCTGAACCTGAAGTCAGCACATTCTGCCGTGATTGTTAAAGAGCAAGTCACGCCCTACTTTAGTCTTACCCCACTCCTACTTCCTGTTTGAAAAATGCAACAAATGCTGTTGCCTGGCAGACCGAGAGGGCGGAGCCGCTAACAAATACACACTTACAGGCTCACAACAACATAGTGACATCATATGGTACCAGCTAACCATAGTTATGAGAGCATTATGATTTTATGACTTTGTTTTATTTTGATCTATGTGATTCTACGTCTGTGATAAGTGCTATATAAATAAAATGTATTTACTACTTACTATAGTGTACCTCTTAGCCAATAGCGACGGCAGATTTAAATTCAAATGCAGTGCGGAGTTTTTACCTGAAGACGGCTCAACACGGACAGTTTTAGGCAGAATATTTAAATTTTAACTAAAATGCACTAAAGTGCCAAATTATTGACTACACATGTCTACAACATGATTAGACACTCGTTTATATAATTTATCAACAAAAAAAGAGTTGATTTGGGGGTGACTAGCTCTTTCATAGAGGGACAAACTGTGTCTGCCTTCTTCTTGTGTTGTGTTAAAGCCTTGATGTCCCGTTTATTGGTGCTGCCATGTTTTTCTGTTGGAGCCAGTCAGTGCGTTTGCATGCACATCTAAGTCAATGTACAGCAACTAACAGGTAGCCTTTAATCTAATGTACATAAATGTTATAAAATCAAACGTTCAAATGAAGTATGTTCCACTCCGTTCAGGTAGGTGGCGACTTGCGCTCGTCGGTATTCATCCAGTTAGCTTTTAGCAACACAAATTGTAAAGAAATCCTGGTAGGAGTGAAGCAGACGGAGTCAAAGCATAGTATGTGGATGAAGGAATGGATGACAACAACGCTGAAGCACAGCTGTTTTGGTGTGTACTGTACTGTTTGATGGTGCTACACGTCTTACACTGTGGTAGCGTCATGAATGTCCTGTTTTTGACCTGCGTCTGCTTGAGCAGAGACATAAAGTCTCTGACAGGCTAATCTACATGAGATGGTGGCCAAGGTCTTTCATGCACTCTGCTCATCTGAACTGCTTCACCTCTGTTACAGCTCAATACGTCTTGATGTGGCACACCTGTGAGGTGGGATGGATCATCTCAGCAAAGCACAGGTGCTCACTATCACACATTTAGACTGATTTGAGAGAAATGGTAATATTGTGTATCTGGAATGAATTTTAGATCTTTAAGTCCATCTCATGAAAAATCGGAGCAGAAACAAAGGTGTTGCGTTTATATTTTTGTTGAGTGTATGTTACGAAGCTGTCATGTTCTGTGTCCCCTTGGTCCCCAGCCCCCTCCTGTTCGTTGTCTGCGTTCCCCTCATATGTCCCCTTGTGCTCTGTGTGTCTCCTTGTGTTCTCCAGCTCCCTCTAGGCTTACCTCATGTTTCCTCCTAGTCACTCCCGTTTAGTTCTTATTGGTTTTTATTAGGGTTGTCACGGTAACCGATGTGGTGGTAAACCCCGGTAAAAAAGTTGACAATAATAATAACCATCTTGTTTTTCAAAAACTATATTATCTCGGTGGTTTACCTTGGCTGCGGTGTAGACGCTGTGACCCTTACCAGCCACTGTATCATCTGCTGAAGTTGTCGGTGGCACATGGGCACTTTGTTGTTTACAACCAAAACTTTCTTGAAGCTAAAGCTGAAATAATGGCCAAAGGAGGAGACGGTAGCGCTCAGGACATTTATTATCTCTCAAAGTGTCTGTGAAAGGCAGCAACACTTCAAATCTCATGACACATCTGCGTGACCATCACCCACAACTCTACAGTCAACGCAAGGCAAGCTAACGTTAGCGTTTTAGCTAAAATGCGTGATCCGAGGATTTGGGTTGAGGGAGAATGCAACAAGTCGCTATATAAAGCAGCCGCAGCGCCGCTACCTGCATATAAACCGTGTCGCGGACACCCCCATGTTGAAATGACGCTATGCATTACGGGGCTCCCAGGGGCAGATAAGAGTTGGTCTCTCTCCGAGAATAATTATGAATTTAACAATGATTACTGCCTGATGACATTTTCCCAAATCTGCAAAGCTCACTGGAAGGACACAAACTGAGGACAATATTTTCCTGATATAGGGTTTATTACTCAAGTAAGGGCAAAAAAGTATCTGATTAGAAGGCTACTTGAGTACTGAGTATCATCTGATCTAATATTTTTAAAATGATGACATCAAACAGACATAAAATAAGAAGTTATGGGCAAATGTTGGTGTTTTAAAGACTAAAGGGGAAAAATGTAAACAAATAAACAACATAATTACAAAATAACACATTTTAGGCAAAATTCAGACACAAACTGAGGACAATATTTTCCTGATATACAGGGTTCATTTTGAAAATGTAACACGTTTAAAAAATACCCCGATAATACCGAAAACCGTGATAATTTTGGTCACAATAACCGTGAGGTTACATTTGCACACCGTGACAACCCTAGTTTGTATTAGTCCTCCTCACCCCTCTAGTCCTTAGTTGTTTATCTTTGCCCTTAGTCTTTAGGTTTAGTTATTTAGTGTTTTAGAGGTTATAGTTTATCTCCCCCTCTGCTTAAGTTCTTTCCCCATTTAGTTTATTGATGGCACCTGTCTCCCCTCCAGACCTTACTCCTCACACCTGTCACCTGTTCCCCTGATTGCTCCCATCTGTGTTAAAACCCTGTCTTGTCCCTCAGTGTTTGGTGGTCCATTGTGTTTCGAGTTTGCCTGAGCCCGCGCTCATGGGTGAGCTTCTGTTTTGTTTTTTTGACCGCTCAGTGCGTTTGGGATTAAGTCTGATTTTGTTGTGCCTTGGGACTTTGGCGCATCCTCCTATAAATAAAGGATTTATTTTCTTAAACCACTCCTGCCTCGAGTCGTTCTGGGATTTCTGCATCTTGGGTCCAAACCTCCTGATCGTGACATAAGCTGCCAGTATTTTTCAATAACTGGGCATTTAATTCCTTTTTAACAACATTTTGATGGACATTTCCAGAAATTCATGGTAAAAACTGCACATTGCACACTCCTCTGTAGTTTTCATAGGTTCAGGAATTTTCTCACATACCTTCATCACCTAAAAAGGTGTGAAGTTGATTTAAAAACAACCTTTTCTGAGTTCAAATTCAAACCTTTTAACTCTTTTGTACTTAGATAAAATTTAGGGATTAAGGCTGTTTCCTAATTTGCCTACTCGTGTAAACATGTGTACTCACTTCCTTTTGAAACGTCATTCACGTTGGCCCAAGTACCGTTCCAGTCCTGAGCACGTATCATCGCAGGTACGCTCAAGGTTCCCGGGTGTGTTCTTACTCCAAAATGAATAAGGCTGAGGTAAAAGCTCATAGCTGTAGTGTTTTTATATCAAAAATATAAATACGTCTAAATAAATAAAAATAAAGTTGTACAATCGTGTCTAAAACTTGCTCTGTGTTTTTTTTGTTAAACTTTTTTTTTCCGTATTTTATCAATTTGGATAAAAAGTTGACCAAATATTGAACTACTAAAATGTATGTATTGTTATTTTGTTATTTAAGGGACAAACTAGACTTCTATTGTGTATTTGAGGTCACTTCTTTAACCATAGCACCATGACGTAATAGTTCTGCTCCAAATGCCATTCTTGTTCTCCCGTACTCTGTAAAACGGTCTTTCTGGTGTACTTGCCAAGAACATACTTGTAAAGTACACAAGAACATACTAGCATACTTGAGTACTGAGGAACGGCCTATAAGACACAGTAGGCCGTTTGAGGACAAATCAATGTTGTCATGGCAACATTTGTTGTTTTGGTGTCATAACAGGAAATACAGGTACTTTGGCATTATGTAATCCTCGATGGAACTTTAATGCAGTCAAATACCGTCAAAAGAAACATGATCCAAGTTCATCCTGGAGCAAAAAGAGATACTTCTGTATTTAAAACACACACACACACACACACACGCACACACACACACACACACACACACATACATATATCTATATGGACAAGTTGCCCTCTTTTACCCATGATTTCAGTTTTGTTCTAGAAAATGTCTCGAAGAATAACACTTCTTATGTCTTATGTAAACAGATAAGTTAAAAAGCCACCCCAAACACAGCCGCATGGAAAAAGCTAAAAATGAACAGAAATGTAAAACTGTATATATTTGTATCGTACAGAAAGTATAAATATAAACATCAAGGGGAAGTTCCCCGTGATCTGCTTAGTTCCACAGTATATCCCTTTGATGCATGAATTATGAAGTCTTCAACCATGATTTTTTAAACATTTTTTTTCATTCATCTTTAGGTGTGAATGAAACAAATTTCAACAAATATTTTTTGTAAAATTTTATAATTTACAAATTTATTACATGTCCACCTCAGTGGACAGCGTGCATTCTGAACATGAAATATGTTGGCTTGGCTTACTGAAGTCAAAATGGAGGGGCTCAAATGCAATAAAGTCTTCAACAGCTGTGCTTAATAGCAAAAACAAATAAATAACAATTATGAGTACCTGTCCACTGTAGTGACCGTTATGCATCAAAGGGATATACTGAATACCCTCAAATGCCTTGAAACCTCCTTGGGTGTTAAACTGAGTTTGAAGGTGATCTGAATTGTATGACATATATAAATATTACATGCTAATAATGTTTGTTGCTTTAAGGAAAAACATGTAATGGGAAAAGTCTATCTACATTTTCCTTTTTAAGGACTTTGTTTTGTTTTCTTTGGGTTTTTTTTTGTGTGTGTGACTATTTTCCTGTCCTGTCTGTGTCTGGTCTACCTGCATCTCCTCTCAATCCTCCAGAAAAACTGCTGCCTGGCTTCCTACTTTTTCACGTCATGAAATACTTTTGAGCAGATCACAGGGACCTCCTATCACAAAAATAGTGAAGTGTGCACTGCGCAGCTGTGCCAGTGAGGTGAAATCACTGGAGAACGGCTGACGAGCTCATGCTGGTGAAGGTTCTCAGTCATCCAGGTCATGTTAATCCAAAGGGTTCAAATGAAGGCAGCTGGACGTCTTTGGTTTCTTGTCTACGTTTCGCTTCTCATCTGAGGAGCTCCGCAGCAGCCGAACGCATCAGGCACGGATAAAAGACAGAAAGAACCAGAGAATATGAGCAAACATGAACAATCGAGTGTTAATTATGTTTTTTGGGTGTGCCACTTTGAGAACATCATTGCCGTGGACAGGACGCAGCTGCCTGGAGCGCATGAACAATCAGCGTTCTCTGGCCTTGTCGTGTTCTGTGTCCCTTTGGTCCCCAACCCCCTCCTGTTCTCCCTCCAGGTGTCCCCTCAGGTCCTGCGCCCCTTTTGATCCCCAGCTCACTCCAGGTTTCCCTCATGTTTCTCCCAGTCACTCCTCTGTCATTTTAATAGGTTCAGGTTTTCATTTTATTCTCTAGTGTGTGTGTGTGTGTGTGTGTGTTTTCCTTCCCCACTTGATAATTAGTCCCCTCACTCCTCGGGTCATTTGTTATTTATATTTGGTTCTCCTGTGCCTCAGTCTGTTAGGGTTATTTATTCAGGTTTATTTATTTAGAGATTCACAGGTTATGGTTTATCCCCTCCTCTGCTTGGTTTTCCCTTCCCATTTAGTGAATTGATCTCACCGTTCTCTCCTCAGTTCTCTCTCCCCACGCACCTGCTCCTCTTCTCCCAGTCATCCAGCCCCTGTGTATATAACCCTGTCTCATCTCTCAGTGTTTGTTGGTCCGTTGTTGTATGTGTCAGCGTTGTTTTGTCCGTCTCGAGTTTCTCCTGGTTCGTGCTCATGGGTGAGCTTCTGTTTTGCTTTTTTGTCAGTGTTTTTTGAGATTAGATTGTTTTTTGCATCTTTGGATTTTTGCCCATCCTCCTTTAATAAAAGGAATTTTATTTTCTTAAACCACTCCTGCCTCGAGTCGTGCTTCTTGGGTCCAACCCTCCTGCTCGCAAAGTGACAGTCCTCTCCACTCAAACGAACCCCAGAGTGCCGAGAGTTCACATAAATAATGTAATACAGGTTGAAATTGGATGTTCTTTCAACCTCCCATGGGTGTGTAAGTTGAAGGCTTCAAGGGGAGCCCATCACCTATCTGGGGGAGCCAGGCTCCCCTTAGCTACCCCGTAATTTGGATCCTGGTTTTTGAATGGATTGAAGTCTAACAACTGGGAAGAGTTTAAACCATTAAAAATTCCTTTTCATTCTCTCGTCGGTCCTACCATTGAGCTCAGATGTTTGAAATGATGCCTCACTCTGGAACAGATCCAACTCTGTCTGTCATTGCCACTCCTTAATGGGATTTTTTCCCAAACTGAGATTACATTAGACACAGTCTACAGTAGATGTCACCAGTAACTGATCACAAGTATTCACAATTGGAAAAATCTAGATGTGGTTAACAGATGGATCTTTTTATCCCAATAGTCGTCGTCGTCGTCTTCCTCCACTTATCCGGGTCCGGGTCGCGGGGGCAGCATCCCAGCTAGGGAGCTCCAGACCGTCCTCTCCCCGGCCACCTCCACCAGCTCCTCCGGCAGGACCCCAAGGCGTTCCCGGACCAGATTGGAGATGTAACCTCTCCAACGTGTCCTGGGTCGACCCAGAGGCCTCCTGCCGGCAGGACATGCCCGAAACACCTCCCCAGGGAGGCGTCCAGGAGGCATCCTGACCAGATGCCCAGGCCACCTCAACTGACTCCTTTCGATTCGGAGGAGCAGCGGTTCTACTCCGAGTCCCTCCCGAATGTCCGAGCTATCCGAGCTACCGAGTTATCCCAATAGACAAACAAATAAAGCAACAACAAATGCTTTTGGCTGCTGTCTGCTGCAGATCGGCACCAGTCTGCGACCTTACTGAGTGGTTCAGAATATGAATAAATGATTTTCCTTCCCCCAAAAATAAGCCTCATATTTCATAAGTGCACAGCTAAATGTGGGCATCATGTCAAACTATTAAATTTACACATTTTGTTTCGGCAGAGGTAGATTCCTTGCATGTTCAGTTTAAAATGACCCTGAGCCACCCCAAACACAGCCACGTGTAAAAAGATACAAATTAAAATACTGGAACAGAAATGTAAAACTGAATATATTTGTAATATACAGAAAGTATAAATATAAACATCAAGCGTGTTTCCATTAATGTAACTTCAGGGTTATTTCTGGGAGGGAGAAATTTACCGGGAGATGCAATCCCGGTCCTCTCAGCTGGTTTGTCTCCATACAAATTCAGCCCTTTCAGGACTTTGTACAGACGTCAGCATATTGCAGCTGCTTTGGCAGCAATATGTCACTGATCAGCACCAAAATGCAAAGTTAAATTTTTTTTGAAGTACGGCATCATTTATTCCAGTTGGAGGACCTGTAGAGCTGCTGTTTGATGACAAATGTGGCGTTTAGTGACCAGAAGAAGTGTCGTTTGTCGCTGTGCTCTGTGAGAAAACAAAACCCTCTGAATGACGCCATTGTAGAGGGATTTCTGGTGTGTTTTTTAGTGTTGGGAGTTTATTACGATTATTACGATTTTATTGCAGCGTGAATGTTGCTTAATGCTCTTGCCTGTTGAATCAGAAAAATTAAAGCTGTAATAAACACTAAAAAAACAACAGAATCTGTTTTTGGTTTTCTACCTATTGTACACATAATAGTTGTAGAAATGCAAATGCAAAATTCTGTAAATTGCATTGTATAAAAACATCTTAGTAATAGTACAAAGCCAGTGATATATTGCATACTTCTTCCCAACTATCAGAACTCTGTTGGTGTCTCTTTGGAAAATTGCCTAACTTTCTACCATTTCCGTTAAGGTAAATGGGATAAAACACAAATTTGCATTTTCTGTTGACGATAATCTTGAAATCCATGAAAAACCTGCGGCACGGTCAGATAGAAACTTGGCAAATGAGCTCCCGGATGTACCCGACGTGTTGAGTCAATGAAAATGGAGTCATGGTGGTAGTTTAGACAAGTAGAGAATGATGCAGCCAGTTTCACAATGTGTGTGTGTGTGTGTGTGTGTGTGTGTGCGCACGTAGATGTTGGCATAAATAGGAAGTTCAAACATCAGCCTCCCTTTCAACATAAGTTGACATTAAACTTGATCTATCCGGTTAGAGTGTAAACAAGATTAAACCTGTCAGGATATCTGTGCAAACGTTGGTTATGCCTTCAAAAAGCAGATCAAGTTATAAATGTAGTTAATGCATCTTTTTTTGTCAACCCAGGACACAATGCAGACATCTTTGCAGATTCTTTTAATTTTATAGTTCTCTCCCCATGTGCTCTCCCTGCTGTGATGTCAAGTTGGCAGGAAGTGATGTGAAACTCAGTCATCCGATAGTATTTACAAAATAAGCGCATAGTCAAGCTGTCAGAGTGTGACAGTATGGGGGGGGGGGGGGCAGGCATTTAAACACACACACACACACTAAAGCAGAGTAAATCTTACTCCTCTTTCCAGACAAGCTGCCTCTTTCACATCTCAGCTAATGCAACCTGTTCACGCACATTTCCAAAAGGACCTTCTCCCGTGTAACCTGTAACCTGTAGGATTCTGTCCCACCTGTGTTTGATAGCAATTATTACTGGTAAAAGTTTTCAGGTAATGCATGATGAATGCTGACCTCCCTTTTGTGGGATCCCACAGGGTTCCATTCTCGGCCCTCATTCTTTTGTCCATCTCATTTTTTTAAAAGTTACGTCTGAAAGTGCTGCACTCATAAAATGGCATGGTGTGGTAAGATATAACCTTTAGAAAAGGGAAAAATCTGTTTATGCCATTGAATGATTGGTTTTTGTTGTGTATAAAATAGGTAAAACTTTACCAAACTTACCAAAATAATGTTTAGTTTTTAAATCATTTAGGATGAAGCTGTAGAAATGGACATGTACTCCAAGGCAGTTGAGGTTAACATCAGTTCTTTGTGAACTTTGTATAACCAAGTCTGTTTGTTGAGCTTAGTGTCACGACTGAAGCCGGGTTTATTCTTCTCTGTGAGCTCCGAACAGTTTTCACATTCACACATTCACACTTCTGTTCAGGCAGTGGTGTGTTGCAAAGCAATTCCCCGCCAGCACAAATTAGTCCTTCATTCTCCTCCACTTTTCATGTGGTCACCAACTCTAAACCCACTTTTCCCTTCGTTTCTGTCCATATTTTGCTCCGTATTTTGTACTCCTTCACTCACGGGTGAATAAATGTTCAGATTTTCGGACGTTTTCTGCAATTCGTTCTTCAATCTGTTCTGGGTCTGCCGCTAAATATCTGTTAACATTTTAACGGAGCTACAGCGGTGATGGTGACAAATATATAGGAAGCGGTATCCTGACCAATCCCAAACTTGCGGTCTCTGTCACTTTCAATCGATGTTTAAAATTTTGGGCATGTCTCCATCACCCTCTGTGAGCCCATCGGAGAGCCTTTGTGCCGACGCATAATGGCGTTGCGTGTCTCCGCACCGACGCAGACGGAGAA
>NC_091748.1:74125403-74297903 GCF_043380555.1 Nothobranchius furzeri
TGAACGAAGATCTGCACTTCTTGTAGTCTTCGCAGGTGAGCCAGAATTCAATATTCTCATCGCTGAATTCAGATTTGAGGAAGTTTCGAAAAGTAGCCAGTCCATCTGGGAAGAGACCAAACAAAACCGAGCACTGTCAGCCGAGTGCAAATCACTTACTGCCCTTTAACGTTTTAAATTTTGACAAACCTAATTTACCGTTTTAGCACAGTCCTCACCCTCAGGGCAAAAGCCAACTTACATTTAGACTCCAGCAGCCATTCCAGTGACTGTGACCATTGTTGGGTGTCTTCTAAACTTAGCCTGCTGGGAGGGAATGCAAGTTAGATTACCGAAGCAGAATCAAATTTGAGCAAATAAAAAAGTCTAGAAGGCCCGCGAGGACTCTTAATCCAGAAAGCTTCGCAGATGTGCTTATCAAATTCAGACAAAAATGCTCAGCATTGGGATAAAGGGCCATGCCAAAGCAAACATTGTGTCTCTAGATCATTTGAATCCTTTCATGATGCCATAGATGGAAATGATTGGAGCGGGCTGGCTATTTTAAAACTGAAATGTATGCAAAACTCTCCATAAAGAAGCGTACCTCTCAGGGCTCGATGACTGTGAGAACATGCACTGTAGTCGGCACATGAAGTCCTTTCCACTGTGTAGAAAAAAAATAGAAATCCATGAGCACGTTCTTTTTTTTATTTATTGCTTCTAAATGAGTTTCCAGTGGGTCTGTCGGAGCAAGTTCCAGTCAGAAGAAGCACATGCAAAATCTAATCAAGTTATGAAGAAGTTTCAGAAGAAACCACGCGCCACTTTCAACATCTGTGTGTTTATGTTGTGGAGTGTGTCCTAAATGATGCAACGCAAACGAGATTCTTACAAATCAGTCATCCTGTGATGGATGAAAACAAACCGGAAGATCCGAGTGGAGTAGGAATACTCACATGTTCTTGTTTCTCCTGCTGTCCCCTCTGTCCATGATGAGGTGCTGAGTGCTGGGTGGTGTGACTTGTAGGCTGGACATTGTTTTGTCAAGTCCGGACGCTCAGGCTCTTGGTCCTGGTCATGCTGCGGCTGAAAGGCACTCAGGAGGGTTTCCCCTCCGACGCAGCTCTTTATACCAAGGTTTGCTGTCGCTGTCGGCTGGGATACCTCAGTAGCTCAACCCAGACTGTAGAGGAAGCACCCCTTCCTCCTCCTCCTCCTTTGGTTGCTCTTCTCCTCCTACTTCACAGTTTGAAACAGCACGCTGCACGCATGCCCCCTCCTCTTGATGCTGATCTCCCTATTATGTCTCGCCTTTACTGCTGCTTTCTGGTCTGGCCAAACCACCAGCACTCTCCTCAACGGAAATTATTCCGTGTTAAGCTTAGTTTTAGTTTAGCTGCACAGATGCAAATACCAGTGATAGGCAAATTTCAGCCTTCTGATGCTCCAGGTTTAGATAGGAGTGAAAAATGTACATTTAAACTGAGGAGCCCCTGTTGTTCAAGAACTTTAACAATCATTGATCCCACTGAAGAAAAATTCATGTTGAAAGTGTGCAACGTAAGACGGTGGCTTTGCGTGAGAAAAGGGGAAACTAAATTTATTGCAACAGAGAGGTTCAGCAAAGTGAGAGGAAGTCAGAAAAACTGCCAGGATATCATGACCCGTCTCACACTAAGCTAGTGGTTACAATTTTCTGCAAAACTGTGGGAAGAATAAAAAAAATGTGTTGTGATTTTGCTAGCTTAGTCAAAAGCTTAGCTAGCCATTATCGTTAGCAAGCAAAGCCCGAAGAAAATAGGTCATGCAATAAAATATACATATTCAAATTTATATCAGAGTATATATATATATATAGACAGAGTTTTTTTCTGATAACACCATTCTTATAAAAACAATAAAATTATACTAACAAATGACTTCGGTAGGAGTTTTCCCAGCAACCTCAGGAACGGTGTCTGTGGTTTACCGGCAGGCTATCAGCAAGACTATTACTATATGAAGAAGCACAGATGATTTACATATTATCGTGTTAGGTCTGAGACTGGGACTGACCGGTGAGAAAAACAACTTGGGTCTGCCAGAATTCAAGCTGCAGAGTGACAACTTGTAGCGAATTAGCATTTTGGCAAGGAGTTAGCATTAGTGATGGGATTTATGGCTCTTTCATGGGAGCCGTTCATTAGTTGGTCGTTTACCTCAAAGAGCCGTTCAAAAGACTGGCTCCTTTGAACGAAGTGAAGCCAGCAGACTGAGGGGTATCAAGAGCAACGTCTTCCTGCGGTGTCCGTCAGGGCGCACGGGGTTGGTTAGCGTTCCTCCCAAGATATGTATACAAACACGTGTTTCTATGGTTCCTCCTCCGTCCGTCACAGCGGTGGGTGGGGTTTGAGCGGGTGAGTTTGACCAACTTCCGGGGAGGTTTGTTAAGATGAACAGTTCTCTACAGGGACTCGGTTCTCATCATTCACTTTGAAAACCCGTTCAAAAGATTTGATTCGTTCGTGAACGTCACATCACTAGTTAGCATTAGCTGTTGTTAGCATCAGTAGCACTGACCTATGGCAGGATTCTGCTGTTAAAAATAAATAATTTCTTACTTATTACTTTTGAAAATTATCAGTTGCTCTGAGTTTAACATGCAGGCTGAACATGAAAATAGTCTTCTACCCCTATCTCCTGCATTAGCCTCTGATACAAAATAGACAGAAAAATGCTTGACACAGAAAGTCCTGACAGATCTATGTCACTCTGTCACTTAACGTTCTTGGACTCGCCCATCTTGACTCATGACGGGGAAGGCTGTTGTTGGTTTAGCATTCAGGAAACAGCTGAGAATGCCTCGGCTAGTAGAAGCTAACTTTTAGCATTTGCAACTCTACCACACAGCAGAACTCCTCCAGGTTAGGGATATTTTTAGGTGAAAAAACATCAGTGTTGCAGAACAAACAGTCAGTGGTAGAGTTGTGTTGCTGTTAGCCAATCAGAGGAGAGATATCCAAATATCAGGAAATAAGACTCCAAATCCTGTCTCTGAAGCTACTTTCTCCTCCAGCCCTTAAACAGGCACACCAGAGCTTTTTTCTTCAGAAAACAACCTACAAAGCAATTGTTCCAATGAGAAACCACTGCAAATGTATTGAAAATCCGATTAAAGATGACCTCTGAGTCTTTTTATGAGAAGAATCTATGCTTTCAGGTGTTTGTGCATGGTGTCACACTTTATCAGAACACTTTGCACAAATGGCTCCTATTTGTGATGGTGCTAAAACATGCCTAGTCAGAAAAGTGTCTCTAAAAGTACTTGACTGCTTATTAGATAAAGCTGTTATTTCACAATCCATCATGTGCTGACTTCAGTTCATCTAACAAGGTAGGTCAGGGAGTAGAAGCGTGATCTTTCAATCTGAATCCTCATCGATGCTCTTCTCACAATTCCCAGAAAATGAAGTTGTTTCCATAGACGCTAGTATTGTTGATGGTTGTCACACCATGACCTCGCCCGAGTTACGTTTAAAGAGAGATAATTGCTCGATCACAAGCACTAATTATAGTAGAAATGGTCTGCCTGTATCTGTCTTGTCTATATGTGTGTGTGTAACCTTGGTCAGGTTGTACCATGGAGTCAAGTTCCTACGCTCTGAAAGGAGCGCTGGCAATAAAGTTAATCTGATTCTGATTCTGAAATGTTGCAGGTTACATGTGCCTAAAGGCAGGTGATCAGGAGGTAGGACAGTCCCCTGGTGCTCATCTATGGTGTTTGGTGATTTTGTTCTGATGTGACTGTTTTAGCCCGCTTCACCCAGAATGCATTCACTGTTGTGAGCAGATGAAAAACAAAGCAAAAATAACACATTTAGAAGTACATTTAGAAGTACCCTGCTGAATTAACCGGCTCTACAACATTGCTTGAGTTACGTTCAAAGAGAGAAAATTGCTAGTTTATTGTTATTGATAGTTGTTTATCGTTGTGTTGCAGATGGAGACACATTGCTGGTCTATTCCTCTGTCAAGTTTGCATTTTTCTCACATGCATGCATGGATTTTGTCCAGTAACTTTAGTCCTCTCCCACAGACCAAAAAACAACATGGCAGTGCAACAGAAATCTCATCCTTCACCGTGACTGTTCAAATGATCTTTTGAAATTATTATTAAATATTTTGTGGATAGCTATTTGAATGGCCTCAGTTTAGAGAAAGAGTCAGTTATTAAGTGCCCCTCAAAAAATTCTAACTGTAAGACAGTTGTAGCAGTTTGTTCACATGCTATGTCGTAACCGTTCCTGTGCCGTAAATGTCACAATTTGGTTATTTTTGCTAAATAATCAAAAATTCCAACCAGAAGTGCTGCAAAAGCAGCCTTTTGATCATTTTTCTTGTGAGGCCGGATCTACAACAGGTTAAATATTAACTGTTTTCACTGAATTTTTTTAAGTATTTGTAATTCATATATTTGCATCATGCTTTTTCATCACTCGGAA
Source organism: Nothobranchius furzeri (assembly GCF_043380555.1). Taxonomy (NCBI): domain Eukaryota; kingdom Metazoa; phylum Chordata; class Actinopteri; order Cyprinodontiformes; family Nothobranchiidae; genus Nothobranchius; species Nothobranchius furzeri. The sequence goes on from NC_091748.1 coordinate 74,129,867, forward strand.
GTAATACTACCACTACTACTACTACTACTACTACTACTACTACTACTAATAATAATAATAATAATAATAATGGATTGGATTTATGAAGTGCTTTTTTAGGCACCTAAAGCGCTTTCAATCAATCAAATCAATCAATCAAAGATACTTTATTAATCCCAGAGGGAAATTAGAGTTTCGGTACACCATTATTCACGCACTGTCACATTCACACACATTGCCAATGATGGCAGGCTAATACATAGCCACAGCCGCCCTGAGGCGGTCTGACAGAGGCCATCGTTCCTTCTGACCATTACTAACACAGGAAAGCTGGGTAAAGTGTCTTGCACAAGGACACAACAGCAGGATAGGGAGCCTAAGTCACGCCCATCTCCTTTCGGACCATGGGTCCCTGGGAGAACAAAAAAGTGAATGCAAGTCACTGTATCTTATTCAAGATCTTGGTCTTTGTTTTTAACTCGTTGTCTGGAACTGTCCCACCATATCTGGCCTCACTGCTGACCCGTTGTGTCCCTGCAAGATCCTTGCATTTGCGTCAGAGTGACTTCCTGGTGGTTCCGCGGTCAAAGCGAGAGTCGTGCCTTTTCGGTTCTGGGTCCTCGGCTTTGGGACCAACTCTCAGTAGAAATAAAACAGTCTACATCACTGGCCATTTTTAAAGCTAGGCTGAAGGTTGATCTTAGATCTAGTTCTTAACTTTTGTACTCATGTTTTTAATGTTCTGATCATTTTTGTTTTATGACTTTTTAAATCTTTTACTACCTTTTAAAAGTTGTATTTCCGCGTTTTATTATACAGCAGTTTTATTGTGTTTTAGTTGTTCTGAACCCTTTGTTCATCACCTTGGGCCCCCTTGGTAGGGGGTAGGAAGGGTTTCTATAAATAAAGTCGAAGTTTTAGTAAATGGGGCTAAAAACGCTATTTTCTAACTCCGCTTGTTTTGTTACATGGATTTCACATGTGATGTCCGTGATTTTTAAAGACACATTTTGATACCAAGAAAGTGTTTTTTTTTTTTTTTTAACGGGGGGAAACGTTATTTTAGGTTTTGTGTGAAAATAAGTCTAGGACTAAAAATGTGCTTCACCAAGGTGACGTCACCGAACCAGACAGAGGGAAAATGGTTGTAAGTTCAGCGAACCTGAAATCCTTCCTTCAAGAGGAAAAAAACACCATAAATCTGGCCATGTGGTAAGTAGCAGCTATGCTAGGGGAGAGGAGATTCTGTGGTGACGTTACATTTGTAGTCATGCTAATTACAAACTTTTATAAGCTGATTAATCTCAAAGTATGCAACTGGCGTGGTCAAAACACCCATCATTAGTTTTGATTTAAATTGAAGTACAACATATGTGCGATCCAGGTCGTACGGCAAAGCGTGTTAGAAAATAGCTCTTTTAGCCTCGTTGACTTGCATTCATTTTTTTCGTTCTTCCGGGGACCCGTGAGCCGACCGGAAAGGGAGGAGACTTAGGCTCACCATAGACCTTGCAGGAACTGGAATCAAGCCCACGATCCTCCAATCATGAGGCAACCAGCTGTACCTCCTGAGCTACTGCTGCATCTATAAGATATAATTAAACATGTCAAACTAAAACGTGTGCATTCTGCTTTTTGGTAAAAGCTTGATGCCATATTCTGTTAAATACAGCTTCATGTAAATCAAAATGGGAAATTTACAAAAACACAAACCTTACAATAATAATGCATCGGTCAGCAGTTTAAACATGGTTTTAATGGTTTGTATAAAACTTGCTTTAAAATCCAAAGTTTGTGGATGCAGACACAGAAAAACCAACCACGACGGACCCAAAGAACGACTAGAACTAATTTGGAGTGAGTTATCATCAATTCAGACCTGCTGCCCTGTTACAACCTGTCCTTCCGTTTTGCTTCACTGATGCTGCTTTTCTTCTTTTGCCCAAACATGGACGTGAGCGCCGAGCTGTTACAGAGAGACCCCAACACTGCACTGGTAGCATATTCTCTCTCTGTTACACCTCCGAGTTACACTGTCAATGGATGGAAACAGTGTTGCTCCCAATTTCTGACATCTTGACCAAAGCTGTGCTATTGACAGTACTTACTTCCTTTTGGCTACCATGGCAACAGTGCTGGGGGATGAGAAAACAGTGGCAGGCTGCGTGTGAGGAATGGTGAGCCATGTGATGAGGGAGATTTGAGAACTTGGTGATTTAGTAGGAACAACCCCTGACACCTCGCTGTTACTGACGTAGATCTTTGAAATAAATGATGCTGCTCATAAAAATAAACCCATAAAGCTTCTTATTTGTGGTGGCAACTGGAAATGGTTCAAGTTTGTGGCCAGCAACTATACTGGTGTGTAAATAATCTGCAGCTATAAATGAAGAATTGTATTTTTACTTTTATATTTCTTAGCATTTTAACTGTTTCCAAATACAACTGCAGTACTTTGAAACTTTTATAGCAATTGACCAACTTATTAAGTCTAATTAGACTGAGTTCTTGATCTGAGCATGAAAAGTCATCATGGAACATGAACCACGTTGTGTTTTGTTTGCTAAATTTTCTTTTTGTGTATCCTCATTCAACTCTCTGCTGTTCATGTAAACATAACTGGAAAAACAAATTCTGTATTAAAATACAAGCAAATATCCTCAGATTTCTGTCATATGAAATGACAAACAAATATGCTGAGCATCCTTCTGATGACTTTCAAACAGCTCTCATCAGCTGAAAGTAGAAGATTCACCCCTGACAGAAAAGTGACCGTGATCACAAGTTTTCAGTTCCACATGCAGCAGAGCACGTGTCCGTCGTCCTTCGGAGCTTGGCTGGTTTCTGATGCTGCTGCGGAAGTTCATGCCTCCACTTTGTGATAGTTTCCTGCAAAGAACTGGAGTTTTTTCTAACATGGCTGTTTACCAAAGAAAGCCATAATAATTTCAATCTTTAAAAAATTATTTCTAACCTACATGATGATGAAATTATGAATATTTTGAAAGTGATAAAAATCCTGTGTTAGAAATAGGAAAGAAGTGCACTCTTGACCTGTGTAACACTATGTCTTCTCAACAGGAGGACCAAAAATGGACCTAAAATGCAACCCAGTCTCATCGCCAATGTCAGAAACTCCTTTTTAGTAAAGGTGGTAATTCCTTTACTTCTTTGTACTTTAATAGAGCAGGTCTACCTCAGCATTGATGTCCGATGGCAGATGCTCTGTCCTCGATAAAGTTTGTTTTGGCTTGTTTTTGAGGCAAACTGTAAGTTTAGCGTCAGATTGTATGATTATTTTTTTCATGAAGTTAATAGAATGGGTTTATTGAGTGTCATCAAAGGTTCCAGAAAAAGAGACACTATGAAGTTGAGTGTTGTTGTGAACCTCTCTGGATAACTCTCTGGTTCTGCAACTGTTTGCATCGTGAGGACACCTGTGGACCTATAAAATCTCTTGCTAACTTAAATTACGACTCAAATGTAACCTCTCTTTTTGTTCTTTTTATATTTGTTGTTGTTTTTTGTTGAAGGGGACAAACTATGCTATGAGATTCTATCCAGGCCTGCCAGACTCGTCCTCTGTCTACACAGAGAACTAGCCGGTTACTCACCGGCAGAGAGGCACATAAGGGTTGGGACTGGCCAGCTCAAAAATAACCAGAAAATAGGTGGAAATGCCGACTGTACCGCGCGACGCTGTAGTTTTTTTTTTTTTTTTTTTTTTTGCTGTAGTAAAAAATTGTGTCTGGCGACGGCGCAAACTTCTTTCTTTAAAAGAAATGCTTTTAAAGCTTCTTCTTGTGGTTTTAAAGACATTCGAGTCATTTGGAACAGAGGAAAGAGCCGCAACGAACTCTGCTTCAGATGCCATGTTTATGAAAAACTCAGCGTTGTGGTGTGTAACGTACGCTGCTCAGCTCTGATTGGCTCAGAATTCTCAGGGGGTGGGGTTATTTGAATAGGAATGTTCCCAGACCCAATGCTTCCTATAAGAAAGCATGGGGCTGGCTGGTCAGAATACTGAACCATTAAGGTTAAGACAAATGGCTGGGGGGGGGGGGGGGGGGGGGGATTACAGATTAAAGTTCCATTAATAGTCACACACACTGGTGTGGTGTGGTGAAAATTGTTCCCCACATTTGACCCATACCCATGGAGAGTGGTAATCCAGACATGGCCGCACTCGAGAACTATTTGGTGGTTTACCCCCCAATCCAACTCCTTAAAGCTGAGTGTCAAGCAGGGTGGCACTGAGTCCCATTTTTATAAGGGCTTTGGTATGACCCGACTGGGGGAAAATAAATCATGAAATGTCCTCTTTAACCTTTTCTTTTCTTTTTTGCTGTTGCCACTCAACCTAGTTTGCTACATTTGGGGGCTTGTCCGGGATACACTGGAATAGAGAATGAACCAACTTTATATGTTATTGCCCCAATCCTAACACTTTGAAGATTAAAATTGTGCAGTAACATAATTTACCCCCTAAAATGGACATTTTAAAGGCCAATTCCCTGCACATAAATGTTTAGAATTTTAGCAGATCATTTTCCAAACCTGTAAAAACAGCAGTACTGTGAGTATTTTTTTATTTGATTTATGATGTGAGGAAGCTTTTGTAAAAAAAAAAAATCATTAGCCCATATGAGATAAATCTCCTTAATCACTCTGTAACTTTAAAACAAAAGATGTTGCTTCTCAACCAATCTCTTTTCTTCTCAGTTCACTAGTTTGTGGATTTGCCCTATCATTGTCTCTGGGTGATAAGATTATTCCCTTAACAAGGCAGCACATTCTGGCTGTTACGCTTCAGGTTGTCTGATCACTCCAGTGTTGTTGTTTAAGCCCCTGACTTATTTTTAGCTGCCTCAGTATTCCTTTTTAGGCACAATTTTTTGAAATAAAGCCATTTACAGAACAGAGTGGGATCAAGAGTCACAGAGAGGTTGATTTTTTTCCCCGGTTGGCTAAAGCCTATTACTGGCGTATGGAATCATCCTTGCACCTAATTAGAGAACATATCTAGACATGTGACTTGAGCAGTGGAAACCCTTCCTGGTTTTTATTTGACTCATGCCAATCCTCATGTCTGCACACGTCTGCCTTTCCTCAGTCAGATACATGTATACCCTGACAGTCGGACATAGAATAAAGCAGCTATAGACTAAACTGAGATATCGCTTATTCATCATGACAATGGGTAATGCATTTCTTTCCACATAACAGAGACTATTTTCCATCGCATTATGATTTATTGTTTGCAAATTAAACTTCAGCTTTCATACACTTGCAGTGAGCACAAGCAGCAACTCAAACCATCCCGAACCAGTCTTTGAAAAACACATACAGCATTCTTTCTCCTGTGCAAAAATTATCTTCAGTCACATAAATCCCATTTTTATTTTTCTTTTCCCTTCTTTGCAGCTTTTTCCATCAATACATCCTTTTATTTGCATTTAAAAAATGACATTTAATGCTTCACATGTCTGCAAACTATTATTTTTTTCTTACAGCAACAGGTTCAGTGTCATGGACCTAAATATACCACATAGTTCTGGATTTGCGTTTAAGACTCAGGTAGGCATCTGAGTGCAGGAACCTGGGACAAGTGTCTCTTAGCATCAGCAGATAAACATGTTTCTGGGCCTCATCGAAGCAGGAACAACTGGGTTTCTCCAGGGACCTCTGGATCTTCTCTCTAACATGGTGGTCCACATTGATCTAAAGGAAAACAAAAGAAATACTCAACAATTATTATGATTAAACACAAGCTGGCTTCACATTTGATTTCCTTCAGCTGCGTGTCAGCATTATGTTGAAAATATCAGAAATGTGTGCTGGAATCACAGTAGCTAGGATTTGTTTTGTGTTCCCAAAAAGACGTTCATTCAGTTGAAGTAATAAAATCCGAAATGAAATTAGGAACGTCTCTCTAATTTAATCATAATTACCACTGCACTACATGCAATGGTACTTTCGATTACCGTTTCCATTACAGGGTTAATATTTGTTTATTTACACGCAGAACATGTCCATGAATAATATTTTGTCTTAATGAATATTTCTACCTAAATACCATTGAGATGTTAAGTTCATGATGATGTAAAAGTTCATTAAAGGAAGTTTGTATGGCTCGAATGATGGCATTAGACTTTACTTTTACTCTCCTTTTTCTGCTCTTTTTACCCATTCCGCCTTTCCCAGAATCCACTGGTTTCCCTGTTTCCTATAGAGCTCCGGACGTCACGTGACTCTCAGAGAGTAGACGCCATGTTGGCAGGCAACAAAGGTAAACAAAATGAACGGGATCGGCTTGGATTTTACTTCGTCGGAGTTTACTTCACACTTTAAAACCGAAGAAATCGTTTTATATGGTCAGAAATTAAATAGACTAAACATCTCCGACCCTTTCGATGCCCCTGGGAAACGCCAGAAGCTGTCGGAGCGGACTTCTTACTGGACCTGGCCGGGGAACGCCTTGGGATTCCCCCAGAGGAGCTGGCCCAAGTGACTGGTTAGAGGGAAGTCTGGGCCTCTCGACGCTACTGCCCCCGCAACCCGACTCCGGATAAGCGATGAAAATGGATGGATGGATGGATGGACAAATAACAGATTTACACGTAAGTAGTTTAAATAGAGTGCTGTGCTGTTTGAATGTATAAACTGAACTCCAAGAGAAATCACTAGTTGGATTTTTTTTCGTGAATAAAATAAATATGTCAGGCAGGAGCGTCTCAGGATCTGTCTGAGATCTGTCTCGGTGAGACAGATAATAGCAATCCAAAGTGCTTTTCATGTGTGATCTGACAGTTGACCAACCATTGCTTAAAAATGAAATACAACTTAGCCGGTTAATTGCTGTCATCATAAAACACGTAAACGGCAGCACGCAGAAATCACGAGGCAACGTTTTACGTGATGTTTACTTGTTGCTGTGAGTAATAAGACAGAAAAAGCCACGCCAAAATAAGTTTAGGAAGCCCACTAAGAATCGTAATAAAAGCATTTAAAATAAACACCATACACAGTTGAGGAAACGTTGGTTTAAGTACCTGATATGAAGCGGTCGCTGCATAAGCGAAAACCTTTACTCTCGGGATCCCACAGTTTCATTTTAGCCCGGTCACTAGCGCGTTTTATTACAACGATCCAACATTTGCGGCGTTCCGGATCTTGGGGAATCCTGTAGATGGCTCATTCCTTATGTCGTCCGCGTCTGTTCTGCATCCTGGGGCACAACAGGAATCTACCATATTTCCTGTTTGATTGAGTTTTCTGACTATAACAAATAGTCCAGCTGCGGGCTTCTGCCTGCCAATATGGAGCCGTTTTGATTTGAACTGTTGCATGCCAGGAGAAGTGACGTCAACTCCCGGAGCTCTATTCATCAGCAGTAGCCGAACAGGTTGAGCGGGTTGTCCAGCAATCAGAAGGTTGCAGGTTTGATCCCAGCTCTGGACAGAGACTGTTGTGTCCTTAACCCACCTCGCCTGCCGGTGGTGGTCGCCTGATGGCACCTGTGCACCTATGGGTGGGTGCTGGCGGTTCTGCACACAACGCACAAGCCTACAATATAATGAAACAGCACTGCACACCTGTCCTTACCCCTCCAGCTCGTCTGTCGCTAAAGGTAGCCAGTGGATCTAAGCGGTGACGTGTGTTCTTTTGGGCTAATTGAAGACCAGATGTGTCGCTGTGTTCTGGACCAGCTGTTAACTCATCAGTCAGATGCATTTCTGTTTGGGGTAAGATAATATTTACTTGTATACAGAATGGTTAAAATGTTTGGTTAATGTGTTTGGTGGTTATTATGGTTATGGTTATGGTTATGGTAATGGTTATTATCCAAATTGAGTTACTTTTATTAAGCAGTTTGGTTTAGACTGCAGTTTTTAATCAAATTCGGACAAAACTACACCTTTTTGGCAGAATCTAAAACAAATGCTACACGAATATCACTGATGAGTGAGGACATGTTCTTAATCTTGACTTTTTTTTTTACGATTAGTAGTTTTCATTTATTTGTCCTATTAAACATTTTAAACCCCAAGCACTCTGCTCCACTGGCTCATCTTCACCCAGTGGCGGCTCCAGAAATGTTTTTCTGCAGGTGCTATGAAGGAGCTAGTCTTTTTATTGAGGGTGCTATGAAGGAAGTGGTCATGCGTACCTATTGTTCTCTAAAACACCTTCAACACTAGCAGATACACATGTGTGCACAAAACCTCAACAACACCTGAAACAATCATTAATAAACATCATAAACACATGAACAATCGCTGACTTTTCCATGACATCATAAACACATACAGCCACACAGAAAACCATCTATAGTGTTGCAAGGTTAGCTAACGTTAGCGTTAGCATTTCCAGCAGCAACACCCTCGACTGCTGCGGCGGTTGAGGGTTGACTCTCTTCATCCAGATCCGTAGGTTTTTGTGGGTCTGAGATCACTTCCAAACATTCATTCGTTTCTGACTGAACCCGTGGAAATGTGGCCAACAAACACCGATCCATTTTACCACTAGCTCTACCTTTCACTCGTTCACAGGTGGGAAATGAGGTCAAAGGTTAACATCAATTTCCTGTTTTGGTTTAAGTTTTTACTATCTATATGATAATTTACTAATTATTTTTTGTTTTGTATGTTAAATATTATCACATCCACACGTTCAATTAAAATTAAATTGTAAAAAAAGAAAAAAATCTAATATTTACTTGGGGGTGCAGTGACTAATCCAGGGGTAGCTATAGCGCCCCCCTGGCACCGCCACTGTCTTCACCACGAAACAGCTGACAAAGTTTTGATGTTATTTAAATCTGACCACAGCATCAACCATTCAACAAATTTTCACCCCGACCCTCATTTAACATTTTCCTTATTTCAAAGCCACAATTTGATTTGAGGAGGTTCACTTTCACCATGACCTTTAACAGATACCCAGGGTTTCCGCCTTGTTTGTGATCAGCTGTGCTACCTCCTGTGTGGATGCTAAGTTGCTTTCCACTGTTTGGGAAATGTCTGCAGCCTTGGTGTCCTTTCCAAACTGACCTCTCTGTTGGCTGTGGGTTTGATGAACTCCTCGTAGATCTTCTCTGCTTTCCAGTGCAGGTCTTCTGGCAAGGCGGTTGTTTTGAAGTCTTCACATGCGAGCCAGAACTCGATGTTTTCCTCGCTGAATTCAGACTGCAGGTAAGAGCGGAAGGCTGCTAAGTATTCTGTGCAAAGGAAAGAAAAGAAAATCAACATTTTTTAAACGGGAAACGTGGAATGTGAGAGTGATGTTTAGGAAAATGACCATTTCCTACTTTTGTTTGCCAGTATTTTTTCCAGAGATAACTGATGTTTACGGTCATCCGGCCAACTGTTGTAAAGAAGAGATTAAATAATAAAACTCAACTTTAATGAAACACAGATGCTCTAAAAGTAACTAAAGTACACTGAAAAAAAAGAATAGTTTAATCAACCTAAGTGAATTGCTTCAATTGGTAACACGCAATTTAATTAAGTTTATCATTCTAAATCATTAAATTTGTACTAATAATTTAAGTTGGATGAACTTAATTAAATTGCTTGTTACCAATTGAAGCAATTGTTTAAGTTGGACCAATGTTTTCGTTTTACAGTGTAGTCAAATCCTACCTGAGGTCTGAAGTCTCATTTGTTACTTTTTGTCCAGAGATGTTCCAGGTGTAGTTTTTGTGCCTCCTTCCACTCAGAACAATATCAATCCTGGGGAACGAATGCAATAAAAAGTATCAGCTAAAATCCTGACTTTTAATATGAAGACATTCATCTCCAGACTGTCAGACTTACCTTCTCGGCTTCTGCACATTCATCAATAAATCCTTAAGATCATATAAGTGAATCTTTGAAAACAAAAGCTTGGGCATGTTAACATCCCCGTTGTTGTCCTTTGTGGATGTGAAGCAGTCAGACGGAATGTGGGTGAATGCTTTTTAGTTCCCACCGAGCTGATTTTAAACTTGCCAGGAAAGGTGCAACTCCAGTGACGCTGAGGGCCTGCTGGTGCAGGTATCTAAATACCTTTTCAATAAGACAGTGGCCTGTTAGACTCGGCGTCTGCTGGCGATGACTCACACCAACAACACATAAAAGAATGATTGTTTTGACACACATTTCTGGGAAAAGCGATAAGGAATGGATGGCATGGACGTTTTTATGAATGAGAAATGTTATAGAAGCTCAACTGGCACAGAGTCAGAGATTAGAACAAACAACAACAAAGAAATTGTTACATCAAAGCAAGTCAGAGAAACATCTGACACGAAATCTATATATTTGCAGTGGTCTTTAGCAGGAATGAATGCCTTACAAGTCGTACTCTGGGGGGAAAAGGCTCTGAAGATGGAAAATTCAGCTGGAGGAGAAAGGAGCTTCAGACGACACGATTTGGAGTTTTATTTGCTAATATTTGGACATCTTCCCTCTGATTGGCTAACAGCAACGCGACTCTACCACTGACTCAGTTTGCTCTGCATCGTTGATGTTTTATCTCCACAAATATCACAAGCCTGAACGAGTTCTGCTGTGTGTTGGAGTTGCTGACGGTTTGCTTCTACTAGCTGAGACGTTCTCTGCTGTTTCCTGGATGACGCACCAACAACAGCCTTCCCCTTCGTGAGTCAAGATGAGTGAGTCCATGAGATGCTAAATCACAGTGAGACGTACGCTGTGTCTCAATTCAGGGTCTGCATCCTTCGAAGGACCCAGCCTACTCGGCCGACGTGGGCTGGGTCCTCCGTCGGCCGAGTAGACCAGATGTTAACGGCTGTGAATTTGTACAGGCCTAGCCTTCATGAATTCCCGCCACTCCCTCGGCTAACGTTCCGTCGCCTAGCAACCGTGGAACCGCTGAGCAGAAGGAGCGATGGAGCTCGAAGTTTTATTTAGATTTTTAATCATTTCCTTGACTGTTGGAGAGCTAATTCAGAGAAAATACTTTCGACAAGCTGAGCCTGAGCAAAGATGTGATAATAGTGTTTAATACTTTCTAAGGGTCTTAATTTGACCAAAACCGATTTATCACCTTCTAAGACTTCAAGACCCAGCGGTTACCCTGTAATATTAAACAATTCACATTTGTAAACAAAAATAAAACTCAAGAGTTTAATACAGAACTGATTTTATTTAGATATTTCTTTTATATGTAAATGTTTAATCTTTCTTAACCATTTTTTCTAGTAAAGTAAAAAGCCTGTCAAAATACTCCCTTCTCTCCTGTGCCCTCTGCTGCTCTGCCTCGCTCTGCAGCCTCAAGTCCTCCATGATCAGGTCCAGAAGCTGGTCATCACCTTCCCCTGGATGCCCATTTTCTCCAGAATAGTCTTAACATGTAAGAAAAAAAAACAGGAAGAGAAAAGAGGACAACGGGTTATTCCTTTCATGTTTTCACAGAAAAAACTAAACTTAAAATATGAGATGTTGTTGTAGCTCCATGCCACAGCCGCCGAATACTTTGCTCCAGTGAACATGTGGTCCATCTCCGCCCTAAGCTTAATAAAGTCTGTGGTTTTCTCTTTTGTCCTTAAAATACAAACTTCTATTAAAATCAGGGGGAAAACGTAGCAGGAGAAGTACGACACCGAGCGGCCGAACACACAAGCCGAGACCACAATACAAGCACTTTTATTACTAAAACGGACTCTACAGAATGAAGAAGGTCACACAAAAGCCAGCTTGAACAAGTGAGTCTTCAGCTACTTTTTAAAGGAGACCACTGAGTCCACTGATCTCAGGCTCAGGGGGAGAGAGTTCCAGAGTCTGGGAGCCACAGCAGTAAATGATCTGTCACCTTTGGCCTTTAGCCTGGTGCTGCACAACCAATAGGCTTTGGTCACTGGACCTCAGGGACCTGCTGGAGATGCAGGGACTAAGAAGATCACCAATGTATGATGGTGCTTGTCCATGTAAGGCCCTATAGACCAGAACCAGGATCTTGAAATGAACCCTGAAGTTGACTGGCAGCCAGTGAAGCTGGAGGAGAAGCGGGGTGATGTGGGTGTGTTTGGAAAGAAAGAAAATTATCTTTTATACGGCACCTCTCAAGATAAAATTCACAAGTCGCTTTACAAGAAATTTGGCGCTGGGCTTCCAGAACTATACAGTATCAGGGACATGTGCATCTGCTATTGCACAAGTATTGAACACTTGTTGAATAATACATTGGTGTTATTGTGTAACAGAATATTGCCAATAGCAGTTAAACTGAGGAGTTATACACTCTTACTGCAGAGGGGATGAATGACCTATGGTAGTCCTTTTACTTACTCACATCTCACCTTATCGAAGGCAAACATTTAAACCCTCCTCATCTTCACAGTGCCTGAAGTGTAAGACTGAGGTTGGTACTCTTACGCACTGTTTCTGGTCCTGGAATAAAGAGAAACAATTCTGGTAGACTATTGGAGGGGAAATGAATACAATTTTGTCTGTTAACTTAAACAATAATCCCTTATTTTTGTTACTTGGAGTGGCTGATCCTATTGTCAGTGATGAATATAAAAGGAGACTCAACAGAATGCTAACTTTTTGTGCTAGAAAATGTCTTCTCCTTAATTGGATAACTGACAAAACTCCCAAGTTACAGTGTCAGAGGGTTATAATCAACTATGTTTCTCTTGATTACCCGACATGTCGTTCACACTGCAAGGATGATGTTTTTGTTAAAACATGGGAACACTTTCTGTCATTTACTGAATATTTCTACAATACTTACAAGAGCTCTGGTGCTATAGTACCAATGTACACACCGCCTCATGATACCCATTTTATGTGCTGTTTATTTTTGTTATTCATGGTAAAATGGCGAATGGCCTTTACTTGATATAGCGCCTTCTAGAGGCCTGGAACCCCCCAAGGCACTTTACAACACAATCAGTCATTCACCCATTCACACACACATTCACACACTGGTGGGGATGAGCGACGATGTAGCCACAGCTGCCCTGGGGCGCACTGACAGAGGCGAGGCTGCCGAGCGCTGGCGCCACCGGTCCCTCCGACCACCACCAACAGGCAACATGGATCAAGTGTCTTGCCCAAGGACACAACGACAGCGACAGACTGAGCGGGGCTCGGACCTGCAACCTTCCGATTACAGGGCGAGCACTTAACTCATGTGCCACCGTCGCCCCATATGCAACTAGTAACTGACAATGACTCCTGAACTTGTGAAAATGGGCCAAATGTTAATGTTTGTGTTTTGTGCTCTATTTTGTTAAAACCAATAAAGATATTTGGAAAAAAAAATAAAATAAAATAAAAAACATATTTTGGAATTTACATTTGCTCATACATCTATGACCAACAAATAAATACACAGAAAAAAAAGATATGAAATTTGCAGGTATTTATAGTTGTTTGAAGGTTTGAAATTTTTTTGATCAATAAAACAAAAAAACATAAAGTGAAAAAAAGTTGTGGTGAAGCAAACAAACAACAAAATAAATCCTGCCCCCTTAGGGTATCAAATTCCCAGCTTGAATTGTTGTCCCAGTGCGCCCCTGGGGTCAGCCAAGGCTATAAAAAAATAAAAAGAGCAAAAACAGGGAGGGTTACATTGGATCTTTAAAATCAAATATGTTATATGTTCCATGAAATTCTTTTATTTGAAAGGTAATATTCTCTTTTTGGAGCTTTTGACCATGTTATATTGTCATGTACCTCATGAAAAAAAAAACCTCACAGCGTTTTTTGGCTCCAGACGTGCTTTTCCCTATCTCAGCTATTTCTTCCCTTCAGCGTTTCTAAAATGTGCTAAGCTATTGCACAATCCTGGCCGGGGCATGGTTTCATTTGCCACACTCCTCGCCATCCAGGTAGTCTCGACTCCAGATCGCTCCTCTCCTGGAGCCTCATTTATAAAACTTTGTGTAGAATCATTACTTAAACGTAAGTTCAGCAAAAAACAAAATTTGACGCTAAATATTTTAAGACCTGTAAACTCGGCTTCCACCCAACTCCAAGCAGTTTCTGCTTTATAAATCACACCTGTCCTAGAAATGAGCTCAGGTGTTTCTGGATCACATCCCACATCCTACACACCCGCATTCTACCCTAAACGGTCAACGCAAATTACTTTGTGAATACTGTGCATATTAGGGCTGCACGATATTAGGAAAGCCTGCGATATTCAATAACAATGATTAATATTGCGATGACGATATTACTTGCGATAAATAAAAACTTAACTCAAGAACAAAAATAATCAAAAACAAAGAAATAAAAAAAATCATAAAAAGGCGAAAAGCCAAAGATGTGAAGAAAGACAGAATGAAAATGAACAAGAAAAGGAAATCAGTAGATCCTGGGAAAAGCAGAATCAGCAGAATGAGCAGAACAAAGCTAACTCAGGTGTTTGCTAACCATCAAAATTAAGTGCCGTCCGCCTCTGCGGCGGGCATCTACCCTATGAGAACCCAACCATTTGGCCAAATGGGTTAAGAGCTTTATTTGATTTGTTAAAAAAATCATGCGTCAGTTTGATAGAATGCATCATGTGTAGCAAACATTTGAGCTGACCCTTCACTGCGATATTTATCTTTTCTTTGCGATATGCATATTGTGCATGCTGATATCGCGATAACGATATATTGTGCAGTCTTAGTGCATATGCTTATCAAACTTGACAAGGGTAACAATGACATCCAAGGTGGAAATCCACGCTCTAGGGCATGACATAGGCATGGAAAATTTCATTTTTACTAACTTCATGCAGCATTGCGCCGCTACGTCAATGAGCTTTGGAGTCGCAGAGCGATCAGTGGACTCTTGGTACTATCAGTAAAAGCACCACTATGGTCTAAAAGTAATATTAAATGAAAAAAAAAGTTATTTGCCCCAAAAGGGCTAGGCAGGAATTATTGTTCGTATTGAACAAATAGCCTCACAGTTAGCTAATCCCCGCTGGAACGAGCCAGTGTTCTGTCAGAACTCCTGTTTAAGGAAACCCGACAGGTGCATCTCTGCCTAGTTTGCTGTGGAGCGGTTTTAGTTTACATCTTAAAAACATTAAATTTGAATTACAGACATAAATTTTATTCTCAGTTCAGAGATGGGGGTGATGGACTAAGCCAGAGCTGTGAGTACAACCAAAAATGCTAACTGCTAGCTGAATGGTTTGGTGGGTTAGTGTCAGGGCCAGACTGGGACTATAATTCATTCCAGCTGGTGCGTGTGTGTGTGTGTGTGTGTGCGCGTGTGTGTGTGTGTTAGCTGCTCAGCTCTGTCGAAGAACTCTCTGGGAGTTCACTCTGCAATCGCTGAGATGGACATTACGGTGTTAATCTGTGGTGTTTGGGTCTGCAGCTGTGTACTATTCTGGAATTCACATGGGTGAAGGTGAGATTTCATTGAACCCAAGAATCTTTTTTCCAGGTCTAAGAAATATCTCACAAAAATAACATCTCAGTAATGCAGACGGTAATATTTTATCATTTATTGTTACAGACAATGTCTTATATTGTCCCTACAGTTGCACATGAAAGTGTAAAATAACATGATTCAGGCTCTTTAAAGCTACAAATTTAAATCAGCAAAAGAAGCTAAGTTGTTCTTTTGCATTTGTCTAAAAACCTCAGCGAATAGCATGACTCAGACCAACACCAACAAATGGACCATGCGGTTGTCTGTCTCACTGAACCAATGTACTTCTGCTCCTCCCTGGGTTCTCCATTCATTATGAACTCACACATTTTGACACGGAACACCACTGGTGTGAGAGGTTCTCCACTCAATAACATCAGAGGGAGAAACAGCCAGCTGCTACCACTTCCCAAAAGTCCCAAAAAGAAAAACACCATTTGATATCACGAACAACAAAAGACATTTGGACCTGGAAAATCGTGATGGGTGTTTAGCACTCTCTCGTTTACTGTGGCAAAGCACGTTCTGGTATCAGTCAGATGTGACATAGGGATGATAGCTGACGGGAGGGATAAGAAACCATCTTGTTTTGCAGATTTGCTATTGAAGCTTTAACTTGCGAACTTGTTTATATTTGTTGTGGAAACATCAATCACCATTAACTTTTTATCTGACATGTCATGCCACTGTTCTAAATACCAAAATACATAAATGTGTGGTAACCACTGTTTTCACACAGAAGAAAGAAAGCATGACTAAACGTTTAAATGTGATGTCATCTACATTTTATGAAGAGCAAAAACAGTGCTCAGGTGAGTCTCATCACATTACCTTTGCTGCACATAAGGCTACAACAAACCATGCAAATTCAGAAGTGAAAGAAGGGCTATGCACACAGGAAGTGACACACGAAGAGACCTAAAGACACAGTGACTGCAATAATCCGGGTGAGAAGTTTGAAGGAAATGCTGAAACTCTACATAGTTTTTAGAAGAGCTCTTGTTGTGAAAATGTTCGATGACTTTACTGTTAGGCTGCTTTAATGGACTCACATCTGCAGTTTGTCAGCTTTATGTATGTAAATGTCAATGTCAACGTGTCTTTTGTCCCCGGTCCTCAGACAAATGGAAATTTGACAGTCTAAAAAGCTTTTTAAAGGAAGTGGTGTGTGTGTGTGTGTGTGTGTGTGTGTGTGTGTGTGTGTGTGTGTGTGTGTGTGTGTGTGTGTGTGAGAGAGAGAGAGTGCAATGGTGCAGCTTTTCAGGATCCTCTGAAGGGTCCTGATCTATCCATCCATCCATCTATCTATCCATCCATCCATTTTCTGAACCCACTTGTCCACGTAGGGTCGTGGGGGGCTGGTGCCTATTTCCAGCTGTCAATGGGCAATCAGGCGGGGTACACCCTGGACAGAGAGCCAGTCCATTGCGGGGGTCCTGATCTAAAGTATGATAAATTTGTGGTTACTGGAATGTTGAAGTGGGCACTTTTTCTTGCAGACTGACAGGAGCTGAGGTGAATGCACGTGTGAGGCTGTGGACTCAACCTTTCAGTGGCCCACACCCTTAACATTGCATGCTTGACTGCACTGTGCTTATACACAAGGGCAAGGGAAAGTCAGAGAATGCAAATCGGTTTGGTCACCGAATGTCATGATGGTACGATAAGCCTTCAGATCCCATGAAAAGTCTATTTATTGTTTAGTTATTTTGTTGGTGACGCTCACACCTTTTAGAACCCGGTCTTGTAAAATACTGTGTAAAAGAAGATCATTCAAATCATGAGATTTGAATTATTTTTATTTAAGTGAGATGATAAGATGCCTTTACACTCAGCTTATCTTCTGAGAAACCAGTGCCCTGATGTAAAAAGAAAGCCACTTTAAATACAACAAAGGTTCATTTTTGTTTGTATTTATGTTTGCAAGGTTTTCATTTAAGGCTGAAATATTCATGTCAAGAAGAAAGGGGAATGAATTTTACAACAATTGTACTTGTAAGATATTAGAAAACCCTCACTGGGCTGCCACCTTACTGTGGTGGAGGGGTTTGAGTGTCCCAATGATCCTAGGAGCAAAGTTGTCTAAAGCTTTACGTCTCTGGTAGGGTCACCCACGGCAAACAGGACCTGGTTGAGGGATCAGACAAAGTGCAGCCCAAAGACCCCTTATGATGATGTCAATAAATGGATGTTGTTCCGTCTCCCAGACGTGGGTCACTGGGGTCACCCCCTGGAGCCAGGTCTGGAGTTGGGGCAGGCTAGCAAACGACTGGTGGTCGGGCTTTCACCCATGGAGCCCGGTCGGGAACAGTCCAAAGAAGAGACATGGGCCCTTCATTCCCATGGGCCCATCACTCGTGGGAGGGGTTAAATATGTCAGGTGCAATGTGAGATGTGGTGCGGGGACCTCAGTGGTCTATTCCTCAGCTACAAAAGCAAGCTATCATACCTGGAATGTCACCTCTGATGGGGAAAAAGCCCAAGTTGGCTCTGGCTACGGAACCAGTTGGACACTTTACCGATCTGGAGTTGACCCCACTGAGAGAGCAGGGGTTGGCAAACTTGTTGTACCCCATCTTGGCGCCTGTGCTGAATTACAGTGAACTACATCACCCCCTCAAGAATTACAGTAATTGAATTTATTTTTAAAATTACTATCACTTTAAACATTTTCAACCATTTCTAACATTTCTATTGACTCATGGTCAGTGACGTGTGAATAAATGACTACAGTCTAAATTCGTGATTTTAGTTTAGCCCTGTCTTTTTGCTGTTGACGGCTAAGGCAGGAAATAGGGGTTGAACACTATTTTCACGTTTAGCACACATGTGAAACTCAGCGTGACCGATCAAATGGATAGTCCAGACTCGCAGCCTGATGACTTGATCCTCCGTCACAGACTCTACCTTAGAGCCAAATTCATCTCATAAGAAACCCTCGCTGGCTCGTTGTCTTCCTCTTCAGTCTGTGTGCCCTGAGCAGAACACTCTGCCCTGCTCCGTCTTGGTCAACGAGACCTCGGCAGCTTCATTTGCACTGACAATACAGAGAGCACACGTTAGTCCTTATGATTTTATTGGGAAGTGCCTCATTAAAAAGTGAAAGGTAAGAAAAACGACCCAGCTCTAATACCCCTAACCACTCTGTTTAAGAAAATGTTGGATCCATAGCAACGTTCGTTTTTATAAACACATTAATGTGTTCAGTTTTGTCGTTATTCTACTTTCACAATTTTTACAAAAAAAAAAAGGCTTTTAACTTGAGCACGTGGGTTAACTTCCTTTAATGCAGCGCGCTGTTCTGTAGATGATTCATCTCAGGGCCGACAGCACAAATCAAGCAGTCCACTGACATGCCGAGTTAAATAAAGATAGTCATCTGATGTGCACAAGCTGACAAGAAGATATTAACTGAGCATTTAAGCAAACGTTCTTTTTTATTAGGTCATAAAAGGAGTTATTTTTAGATTGTAACTGGATGTACTGACATGCTTGGTTTCCTTTTTGGACGGCAAATCTTATATTCCCCGTAAAGCAGGATTCGACTGTGTTTTAGCCAGCCTTAGCATTGAAAACCATAACTGCAAGAGATACTTTCAAGTTTAAATCAAAACAACAAATTTGATATTTGTCACTGACACAGTTTACGACAGTTTCAGCTTTTGCTCCACAAAATAAAACTGGGCACTCCAATAAAACATTACTCAAAAGCCATCTAAGACTTTAGTCAGTGATATTTTGTTATATTTCTTTCTTGTATTGCTAATGGTATCTCCATGTAACATTTAAAGACCAAGTTCACTTGTTTTATCAACACATTTTCAGTGGTCTCTTACAAATGAAAGCTTCCTGGCAGTTAGGTAGATTACAGGAGTGTCTTGAACACATACTAATCTGAATGACTCTGAACTTTTTGCTAAGTCCAGACAAAACTAAAGTGAACACTGAACAGGAAACTGTTAAGTTAATCGCCTGATCTGAATGGCATAAAATTGATCTCCGAGAACAAAGTAAGGAACCTTGGTGTTATGTTTGACCAGGACGTGCCATTCAAATCCCACATTAAGCAGGTTTGTAGAATTTCTTTCTTCCACCTCTGGAATATTGCTAAGATTAGAAACATCCTTTCAGCAACACAGAAAAACTAGCTCATGCATTTATTACATCAAGACTAGATTACTGTAATTCATTACTCTCAGGAAGTCCACAGAATGTAGTTAAAAGTCTTCAGCTTGTCCAAAATGCTGCAGCTAGAGTTCTGATGAGAATTAAATAGAGATCATATCTCTCCTGTCTTAGCTTCCCTACATTGGCTACCTGTTAAATTCAGAATAGATTTTAAGATCCTTCTTCTCACACATAAAGCTCTTAATAATCAAGCTCCATCATACATCAGTGACCTGATTGTTCCATACGTTCCTAACCGAGCACTTCACTCTCAGACTGCAGGCTTACTGGTGGTTCCCAGAATATTTAAACATGGGATGGGAGGCAGATCTTTTAGCTATCAGGCTCCTCTCCTGTGGAACCACCTCCCAGCTATAGTCCATGAGGCAGACATCTTGTCTATTTTTAAGACTAGGCTTAAAACATTTTTATTTGATAGGGCCTATGGTTAAAATCTGATGTTAGCCCAGATCTGGACAAGTGGGGAAGTAGAGGGAGGTGGAGTGTACAGTCGGTAAAGACGACTCTCCCTTGCCCTGCCTCCAACATGCCACCATCTAAAAAGGCTAGGTCATCCAGAGTTATCTCTGTAGTTATGCTGCTATAGGCTTAGACTGCTGGAGGGCATATTTGTCATGCTGTGGTTAGGACCCAAGATGCAGAACCAGGGAGACACGAGGCAGGAGTTAAAATAAACGTAAAATCCTTTATTTGGAGCGATTGTCCAAAAGTAAATCCAAAAGGCAGGAAGCCAAAACTGAAAATCCAAAAATCCTAGTAAGAAAAAACCAAGAGACCTAGAGACAAAGAGCTCACTTAAAGAGCTGACCTGGAGACCTAGAGGCAACCCTGACACAAAGAATGGACCGACACCACATTGAGACACAGACAGGGTTTTATACACAAAGGGACAACAATCAGGGAGACGGGTGACTGGCGTGTGGGGAGTAATCAGAAGGGATCAGGTGAGACTAATTAACTGAGTGGGGAAACTGACTAGGTGAAATAAATCTACAGAGAACTAAAGACGAGTGAATTCTTAAAACCTGAAAACAAGACACCAGAAGAAAAACAGGGATGGGATTACTGCATCTGAAAACACTACGGGGGTGGGGGGTGGGGGGGGGGGTGCTGAGGGGAGACTAGAGTGGACTGGAGACCTAAAGGGGCACAGAAACCAAAGAACACCTTAGGGGAAGACCTGGAGTGGGCACAAGGAGACACATGAGGAACACACGGAGACACATAAGGGGAACCTAGAGAGGGATGGAGAACACAAGGAGACACATGAGGGAGACGCAGCACCCAGACCATGACAATATTGACCACTTTGCACACTCTACTACTTTTTTCTACTGATTCCCTCTAATGTAATTATTTCCTGCCATTCACCTGATTCCTTTCTTCTCCTCAGTAGAAGCTATACAATGGTGTTCTGCTGAGCTGTGGTAGCCTCAGAGGGGCCATCGTCTTGCACACTACCCACTTAACATTAGCTTGCTGCTAACGACTTAATACACTCAGGATATTACAATTTTACTCTCTTTAACATGGAATGTGCTACTCCTAGTTCACCTGTTGAATTAATTATTGATTCACACAGATAAAGACAATAAAGTTTATTTCATTTTAAATAGAAATTTTACTTAGAAATCACAATGTATGAAGCCATCTAAATGCTACATGGTACATGTGTGTGTGCGTGTGTTTTTGTCTGCTCTATCTTCTCCATCCCAGTGAGTCATGCCTGCTCATACTGAGCCAGGATCCTCTGGAGGTTTCCTCCTGTTAAAGGGGAGTTTTCCTTCTCCACGTTCCTGTTTTGGGAACTAGAAGTGAGCCAAATCTGAGGTGCGTTGAAGACAACAAGTTTTTGATTCCTATTTAGGATGACCAGGCGTCCAGATTTATTTGGGACAGTCCTGATTTTGAGCCATCTGTGCTGTGTCCCCAAGGGTATTTACAGAACTTTTACGTTGTTCCCAGTCAGTTTAACCGAAAGTAAAGTTGCAATTTGTGATAATTCTACCGTGATATAATCACAGAACAGTCTAATGTCTCAGTCATGTTGGATGGAAGGTTATAACAGATGTCATTGTCAGCTGCAGGGCTGTAGTTACTGTTTACACTCTGTGTGTTTGTGAACCTGCAGCGAGCTACTGCTGTAGCTCAGGCATTTGTATTCGGTACCAGCAGGCAAAAAGTTCCAGAAGTGTTTAAAGAACCAAAGCCAGTAAACTGGAGCAACCCAGAAGTTATTTTTGGTACCCCTAATCAGCCATGGAATCCTTTTGTTTTACTCTGGTGTTGGGTAAAGAAGGCTGGAGGCTAATGTTGAACTAACAAGATGTTAGTAAAAACATCCTGAGTGCTTGCAGATAAGGAAAGATAATGATATTGTTATAATGCACATTTTTCAAAGAAATACCTGTAACTTCATTTTCCAACATTAGATGATTGGATATCTTGTCTTACAGGATTCCAACATGTCTGAACTCAGAATAGCACATGAGATGAAATTTGAGACCTTGTTTTCCATCAACGAATCAAGATCTGCTCAAGGTTGTTTTTCTACACAGGCAAAGTTTGGTACTTTTTATAACCATGAGATTTCATTATTCAAAGGTACTGGATGCAAATGAAAAAGCCCAGCGCTGACAGTAAACCTAGAGGAAATCAAACATTGTGCGGTTGGGATTTCTTTCAATGTTTTCACAGAAGCAACTTCTGTAATAGTTGGTGTCATCATAACGTGATTCCCCCTGATTCTGAGCAATGCAGGCCCTCTTTTCATCAGTCGACTGTTTAACCTTTTCATGCTCTATTTGATTGTGACACGATTATTACATAAAAAGGGAAAATGATGAAACTTTGAAAAAAAAAGATGGGGCTGACTGACAGGATGTGAGCTTTGATAGAGTTTAAACACTGGCTTCAGCTGCTAAATCACCGTAGAAAACTACACTTTCACTTCTGTTTTTGTAGCAACGTGTTGGATTTGCTGAATTAACAAAACAATGCTCTTTATAAAATATCCTGATTACATACAACTCAAAAGTTCTAAATAATCAAATAAATTGAATAGATAAAACTCATAATTGAAAAAAACGTTTTTAAAACTCAAATGTGTTGAGCTTGTTCAACCTTTTCCTTGTTTTAAGTGCATAGAACTCAAACATTTTAATTAATCTAAACTATTTCTTACATAACTTAAATTAATCAATAAAAGACAACTTAACTTTAATGAGTAATATTAACCAAAAAATAATTGATTTATTATTTTATGTTTCTATATTATTCCATTCATCTTTACATCAACCCTCAAGTGTGTCTGATAAACAGACTAGTATATTATTTTAAATATTTGTGGATTTACAAGAAAAACAACCACAAAATAGCAATTTTGTTGGATTTCCGGAACAATAAACGACGGGTGGGGGAGGTGCATAGTCATGTTTTCAGTTATTATGCTCTATTTTGGGGTGTTTATGCATGTTTATTGTGGAGGATTGTTGTTGTCGGTTATTATTTTGTTCAGTGTTGCAGATGTGGTATTACTTTTTGTATCATGTTGGCACCATAAGTGAGGAGGTTAGTCAAAGTAATGCCGTACGGCTGTGCCGTCCCATTGTTAATAATACTGTGGTTGTTCACACCAGATTCTCTTGGCTTGACTTTGAGTGTTCCACTTTCATTGGCTGTTAGCATTTATGGGTGTGTGAGTCATGATCTGGTGTTAGTTACTGCCTTCACCAGCCTGCCACACTGTCATTTTAAAGTAAATTCAACTTATTTGGGTTAGGGTTTATTAGGTCCATTTAGAGTTCATATAAGTTATAATATTTAAGTTAGTAAAAACATGTAAAAAGTTCAAATGGAATAATATGCAAGTTTAGTGAAATTAAACTTTGTAAGTTGCTTCAATTCAATTCAATTCAATTCAAAAATACTTTATTTATCCCAGAGGGAAATTGATTGCTTAAGTACCAAGTTAGAGGTTGGAGGTAGTAAAATGCTTTGATTTTATTCAGGTCATGTTTTTAAGTTATGGTAAACTTATAGTTTTTAGATTACCTAATAATTTTAAAGTTATTTTATCAGTTTCCTCATACATTTTGAGTTCAGTGAACTTTTTTGGGGTTACAGTGGTTTTTATAAATTAATGATAAAGGACCCACACTTGTATCGCGCTTTTCAGAGTCAGAGGACTCCAAAGTGCTTTACTAGCTGTATTTCTCATCCATTCACACACTGGTGGTGATGAGGTATGATGACGCCACAGCTGCCCTGGGGTGCACTGACAGAGGCGAAGCAACGCAGCAATTTTCAGAATTTTCAGAATGGAGAATACGGTCAGTAAAGACGGCTCTCCCTTGCCCTGCCCCCAACAGTTATCTCTGTAGTTATGCTGCTATAGGCTTAGACTGCTGGAGGACACACTGACCACTTTCCACTCTCGACTACTTTATTCTACAATCTGCTCTTTAACTGTATTATTTCCTGCTAATTCAGCTGTTAACTTTATTTTTTCCAAGTGTGTTCCTCCCCAGAAGAAGCTACAATGGTGTTCTGCTGAGCCAAGACGACTCTTGTTGTGATTTGGCGCTAAATAAATAAACTTAAATTGAATTGAACTGAATTGAATTGAAGCAGCCCAAAAGCAGCACACCGCGCCGCTAAAGATAGGATCAGGTTCTATTTGTTCCGTGAGCCGCTTCTGAGATGCATCAATTACAGCAGTTAACAAAGGGCTAGACAGGAAATCACACACAGTTTCAGTGTAAAATCCCCAGTAATTTTCAAAGTAAAATGATTGCAGTGATGCTATTTCATATGAAGCTTATGTGTGACCTAACGGGTTATTTACTCACAGCATCGATGCAGAAGGACAGCGATAAGGTTTTCATGGCTTTAATGCTGGCGGTGGAGAGGAACAACGTCATACATGACATCAAACATCAATTTTTTTGATTTAACGGTGCGTTGCAAAAACAAATCATAATCATGGAGGTCTCGGGGGATCATGTGATCTCCTGAGGTGAGCGAGGAGCACGGCAGAGAAGCCGCTTCGCTGCTGAGGCTTTCCTGGTGTGCACTCCAGTGCAGTGGCTGTCGCGAGTAAACCGTTCCGCGCCGCTTTTACTTCCAGTGTGCAGTAGGCGTTAGACCACCACCAGCAGGCGAGAAGGGTTCAGTGGCTTGCCGATGGACACAACAGCAGAATTCTCCGTCGGGAACCGGGATCAAACCTGCAACCTTCCGATTACTGGTGATACAGGTTTACCTTGTGCTACACTATAAAGAAAATTTGAATAAGTAAAAAGAATATCCTCCCTCAAATCAAAACGTGTATGAGGCAATGGTAACAGAGTAGCTAAGAGCTAACTTTTAATCAGAAGGTTGCAGGTTTGTGCCCTGCTCAGTCTGTCACAGTTGTTGTTCCCTTGGGCAAGACACTTCCTGTGAAAACCAACAGGTGAATATTCCAGTGGATACCTGCATTTTTAGCTGTGGATTCCATGGAGGGACAATTCTCACAGGAAAAGTTAACCAGTGATGTACGGTGTACCGCCAAGAACCGTTACAACACGACCAACCAAACACAACAAGTTCTAACTGGAGGAAGGATATCACCGCAGCAAAATGTAGCTTCACTTGACATCTGAGGGTGTGTGTGTGTTTGTGTGTGGGTGTGTGTGTCTAGCTCCTGCATGCACATGAGATATTCTCAGCTTATCTTACACCACTGTAAACACAGACTCAACTAAAACTGGCGCCATTTAAAGGAATGAACTTGTGATTGTGCTTGAATCCCCATTTTCTCAACATGTAGACCAAAAGCAGGGCACAGTCTCCAGGAATATCTATGTTGGTATTGTCGGAAAAATGAAAAAAAAAAAAAAAACACAAATTTTAATGCAAAAAATTGCCTAGAAATGAATTTAAAAATCTTTTTTGAACTATTTTCATAAATGCATAATATAATTCATCTATTCACCTCCTGACCACATGATGTGATCACATGATCATGCATGAGCAATTTGGATACGAGGTCTTTTTGTGTTGTTTGATGGTGGTGGGGGGGCGTCCAGTAGAGCTTGCCTAGGGCACCAATTGGTCTAGGACCACCCCTGATCACAGGGCGCTAGCGTCCATCTGTCACACATCAAAGCTCTGCAAGTTTGAAAACTGATTTATGACTGTAATCCTGATGATTAAGCACTAAAGCTTCAGTGTTGTGTCCAAAATGAAAGTGCTGGAACCAAGATGGCGCCAAGGTGCTCGGCCTGCCGTCTGCCTTCTGCTCTCTCTACTTCTCCTGTTTTTCCTGTTTTCTAGTATTCTAGTGAACGGTGTCAACTCCATCCTGGTGTATGACAGACTCACCCTTTTAAAACTTCGTTTACCTGTGGATTATGCAGTAACCAAAGCCACTGAACATCAGAAATGGTTTCCTGCTTACCTGTGAAGGCTGCCACGCCCATCCTGGCTTGGGAAAAGACGCCGCGGTAAGCGCGGGGGCCGCTGTGTCCGGGCTCGAGTTGCCATGCTGATTTCCCGGGGTTCTATTCAGACCTTGCCGGCTGCCGTGCTCCATTCTCCCCTCGCTGATTCTCCGTCTGTGCCTTGGTTCGTCTGTACAGATGAGGCAGCTCCAGCGCGTCGCCCCTTTTACCCGCATCTGGAGACGCGGAGTCAACCACGCAAACCTGCGCGCTTTCGCTGGACACCTTTCCACCTCCACTTTGGATCTGCAGCTCTCTCCTGCTCCGACTCGCGTTAAGCTTGCTCTGCTTGACGCCCGCTCCGTTGGAAATAAAACCGCTGTCCTGAAGGATTATTTCTCTGATAAAGACCTGGACAGTTTTTGTATTACGGAGTCCTGGATCCCCCCCGGTGAGTCCGCTCTACTAACTGAACTTCTTCCTCCTGGGTGCTTGGTGCTGAACTCTCCCAGGCTTTCGGGCCGCGGGGGAGGATTGCTGACTATTTTTAAAGCGAATATCCCCTGCAAGATGGTATCCTTGCCCGCCATCATCAATAGTTTAGAACTGATTTCTTTCGAACTGGGTAATACCCATCCAGTCCTATGTGTGCTTGTTTACCGCCCCCCTAAATTCAGTAAGGACTTCACTGAAGAGTGGTCAGAACTTGTGGCAGAAATGACAACAAAATACGAACGAGTCCTGATTATGGGTGATTTTAATGCTCATGTTTGCTGTCCTGCCAAGCCCCTTGTGAAAGATTTTACTGATACACTTGATTCTTTTGGTCTTAAGCAGGTTGTGTTGGTTCCTACCATAACCAGTCTCATATTTTAGATTTAGTGATGTTTTATAGGCTAATGTTAATAATTTGTCTGTTGATGAAACTGTCATTTCTGATCATTTTTCAGTTTTGATTGATTTTGATTGTCTGGCGAGCTTAGGTAAAAGGCCTGTGGTGCTGCGCCAGACACGGGTAATTACCCCGGCTACAGCTGATAGATTTTGTGCTTCTTTCACTGAACTGCTGGCCTCCACCCTATTTTACACCAATCCAGATGATGCTTTGCGGTTTTTTCACTCAGCCTGTCTCATGGTGATGGATACCGTTGCTCCTTTAAAGGTTAGATGCCCTAAGCCAAAATCTGACCCTTGGTTAAACTCTCACACACATGAACTCAGAAGATTATGCAGAAAGTGCTATGCTCTAGCTGTTTCATTCTTTTATATTATTCTTTTAACCTTATATGTTTTTACCCCTGTACAGCACTTTGGTCAGCTCACATGCTGTTTTTAAATGTGCTTTATCATATAAATGGAATGGAATAAAAACTGCCCAACAGCACCTTTAACATCTAGGTGTGTGATCTTCTTGAGAAGTTTTCCTTCAATAATTGCTTCCTTTCATTTGTTTTTAAGCTGCTGTGCTGTTGTGGTTGCCCATGGCTGTATTTACTGAGAAACACCAGTGATGTGACATTCAGGCAGGGTCAGGTAGGGCCACAGGAGCAAGTGTTTCCCCACAAGGTTGTGTGGTAATGAAACAGCTTTATGGCGTCACTGAGGCGTTCAAGGGGAGCTAGATGGTTGTGTTATTAGGGTGTCTGCTGTTTAGTTTCATTCATCACACCAAAACGAAGAGAAACAGACCATTCTAAAGGGCTTTCCTAAATACTGAAGCTAAATCATTTACCATCCATCTGTTGTCTGAACCCGCTTGTCCACGTAGGGTCGCGCGGGGGGGGGGGGGGGGGGGGCTGGTGCCCATCTCCAGCGGTCAACGGGCAATCAGGCAGGGCAACACAGAGACACACAGGACAAACAATCATGCACACACACACTCACACACACACACACCTAAGGACAATTTAGACAGACCAATCAACCTAACAGTCATGATTTTGGACTGTGGGAGGAAGCCGGAGAACCCGGAGAGAACCCACGCATGCACAGGGAGAACATGCAAACTCCACGCAGAATCCCAGGCCGGGAATCAAACCCAGGACCTTCTCGCTGTAAGGCAACAGCTCTAACCACTGCGCCACTGCACAGTCCTAACTCGTTTACATACATTTAAAATCATTGTATCGTGTGTAAGTACTGCCTAAAAATAAAACTCATTTGTCATTTTATTAAAATGCAGCTTTTGTGGTTACCCATGGCTGTGTTTACTGGGAGCACAGAGAAAATCCCCTTCTTCATCTGAGAAAGAACACTGAACTTTGAACGTGGCTCTAACAGTAATTGTCTCCATCTAGTGGTCAGATTCACACATGGACCATAAGAGAAGGGAGGTCGCTCCTGTTTCTGGATGGAAATAAACCAACCTACTCATCTGAGGTCAGAATCTGCCTCGTTGACATAATTTCATCAGGTTTTTTTTGTTTGTGAAGCAAAAATTGGAGCCAGCATTAGTCAGGGGTGTCATTCATGAGCATGGCTTACTTTTAAAAGGGCTGTTTAGTGTTTTTGTTGTTGTTTTTGCTTTTTTTTTTTTTGTCATCAAATCTCTTTTAGCCCAAAGGGAAAAGAGAGTAAAAACAGAAGAAACTAAAGCTGGTGAGCCATAAGGAAACAGAAAGAGAAGCATACATGTTTTCATCTTTGCACCAAAAGATTCATCCTAACCTTTACTCTTAGGCACATTTTTCCTCCTGCAAAGGTAGGTTGATTGTTTGTTCTTGAAGGTTTTTCCCTTTTTTTTCCTTTCACAATTTGATTTTCTCATTAGAACTGTCCACATCCGGAGGAGCCAGTTGAGGTGGCTCGGGCAGCTGGTCAAGACGCCTCCTGGACGCCTCCCTGGCAGGCGCGTTGCAAGCTTTTCAAAAGTGTGGGGGATAATGTCTGTGCCTAAAATATGTTCATGTTATTCATCTTGTTAGTTTAATTTCCATAATAGCGGAGCAGGTGCGAATTTTAGACACAACATGCATGTCCCCGTTTTAAACATGTTACTGTTCAGAATACAAATCCAGGCTCTGTCTCATTAGATTGGTGTAACTAAAGTTTGTACTGAATGAAACTTTACATTAAACCATGTTGAAAAGGATCTGATTAAATCGTTTCCCCCTCATTTTCAGTCACGGAGTACAACGCAGACAGTGCGCATGGCTCTGGGGTTAATCAAGTTAAGTTGTTTCTCTTTGCAACAATCTGAGGCATCCAGTCTGAGGCAGAATAGCCTCTTCAGCTCAGAAAGCACCTGCAGAGATATTTGATCACGCACAAAGTTTATGTGGAGCAGAAGCGGTCGGGCCACGGCAGGTGAAACGTTCCTAGCCTACATGAAGTGAAACTGTTTAATTGTAACATTAATATGTTACTGGACACGCTGGTCTGGTTGGTTAGACCAGTGTTTGAAGTGGAAAACACACACACACACACACACACACACACACACACACACACACACACACACACACCAATTAAAATAATGCTGATAGCGTGGACTAGAAGACAGGTGATGGTTTATGTATTTAAATGATGATCAGGCTGCTGTAAAATGTAATCTCCATCCACATCCGGACAGAATTATCCTCTATTCTGTCTCTATTTGCTCTGCTCTTGTCTGGGCTGACGTAGCTGACGGTGCACGCGGCGCACCTAACTAGCGGCTGATGCACATTTATGCATTTGGAGAGGTGGGCTGGATGCTTTGCTTTTACTGGAAGATGGTCCACTTAACGCACGGGTGTAGACATGTCTTTTCCGAGGACTGCATCTTGTCGGTCATTATCACGTGACAGCGACTAGTCGATGAAAGGCATAAAAACTCACCACAGAGCAGTGAATTCGACCAGTCGACTAGTTGATACAACCCCTAACGTGTACATATAGTAAAGGTAACAAATGGGCAATTTTCTAAAGTCTTGTGCAACTTTTACGACAGACAACATACTCCAACAGGACACCTGAAAAAGTTCCTACTGGGTCAAAAAGGTTGTGATCCAGGTGTTTTAATGTTGCTTCTGACATGAAAATACTCAAACTCCCATCACCCGATGGTTACAACTTCCCAGAGATTTTATTATTAGTTATGTGCACCTTGGTGTGCATCATCGGCTCGAAGTTTTAATGCTAAAAGGAATTTTCAGTAGTTAAGCGACAGAGTGGCTCTGTGCTTTCCCTTGTTTTTAGGCTCACAGCACACTGGTGAAAACATTGACAGAAATGCTGCCAGGTCCTTTGAACTCCAAGAGAGATTCAGAAAATAAAAGTCTTTATCAGTTCTCCCACATCTTTAAAGCTTCTGCATTAGAGCGCTGAAGGTTTGCCCCAGGAGGAGGTAATCTCTGGGACTCTTTACGGCTCAGAAGTGTAAAAATCCTCCCTCCCAGCTGGAGAGAACGGAGAGTTTGTGGCAGTCAGCAGAGACTTGGTTGTCTTATCATTCATCCACTGCAAGCTCCACCACACACACGGCCCTTAGTCCAAACCCACAGGGCACCATCTCTGCCTTTACCGCTCACGTCGTTCACCTGCTGTGGAGTTCCCTCCCTTCTCCGCCTCAACCCATCCAACATCCCGCACCCTTTCATCCTGCCAAACCTCCTCCTGTGCTTGGTTCCTGTTTCCCATCGTACTCGTCTCAAATATTGGATTGCAAAACTCTCCCTGGTGCTTTCACCTGTTTTTACTTTGCAAAGCTATTCCTTCTCTCATTGCTGACTCCCGTTCTCCTACTATTCTTCATATTTTTGTCTGAAACTTTGCTTTTTTCAGTTTGACATGTGTCAGTTTTACTTTTCCTCTACCCCATCACCCCCACAGACTAACCCCATCTCTAGTCCTAGTTGTGTGAAAACTGCTACCAGGAAATTCAAAGTGGAAGAAAACCGTACCCTACAGACAATATAACCTCGCTTGCTCACTCTGCAGAAGCACATGCAAACTGGGAGGAAAGTCACAGTCACCCTGTCAGACTCGAAGACTGGGTTCGGGAGTAAGAGCTTTTATTATACTGACGGTGGGCTGAAAGCGGTGCTGGAAAGGCTGACGGATGAGGTCTGAGGAGGAAAGGTGGAGGTTTAGCTGTAGTAGCTTTGGAAATACTCTGATCATGGATCACGGTGGAACGATGACTGAGTGAAGAGCCGGTGTAGCGTCTTCCATATATAGACATGGATTGACGCAGGTGCAACGTGGAGGGAATCCCCGCGAGGGGCATGCTGGGTAATGTGGTCCAAGACGGTCAGCTGGGAGAGCCCGGCCTGGGGGCTTGGACTCTGACACACACTCCACTCAACATTCATGGACTTGTAACCGGGCTCAGCCGCACCGCTTCGCCTAGACCACAACAAAGTTCTGCGTTGTGTAAATGATGACCGACTCTGAAGTTCAGGTTCGTCTAAACTGACGGCGTGTTTATTTTCCAACTGCACACAATGGAACAACAGTTCAGCAGCAGTGAACGTCATCCGGCTCATCTACCTCTATTGCTGCTCTGAACCGACTGGAGAGGAAGGAAGTGACGTCACAGAAAAAAAGGCCATTCAAAGCAAACAAATTTTACTCAAAATGTCTAAAAATATACTTTTAAAATGAGAATCTTACAATGAAAATGGAAAAAAGCTACTTAAAACAATTAATTAGGGTAAATTAAATATGAATCTTTCATAAAATAAGTAAATTGAAATAAATTAGGGATTTTTGATGGAATGAATTATGCATTTTTCTTTCCATGCTAGAGATTCACTGATTTTGACTCAATCAATCAATCAATCAATCAATCAAAGCTTTATTTATAAAGCGCCTTCCGCAACCCTGTCAGGAAGCCCAAAGCGCTGAACATGGTACAGTTGTATGTAATTATATTGAATAAATCAACAATAAAAGAAATTCAAATTACAAAATACAAAATGGAAATTACAAGATAGATGAAACATTCCGGTAAAATACAAATGTGTGAGACACAATTGGATTGAGTGGATGGATTGAGTGTACCAATGAAAACTGTGGAATGGATTCAACATAAAAGAGGGCCATAATCAAACATGTTCTGGAAACGCCAAGCGGAGGAGGTGTGTTTTTAGGTGATTCTTAAAGACTGGCAGGGAAGGGGACAGCCTAACTGAGGGTGGCAACTGGTTCCAGAGTAACGGTGCTAGGACTGAGAAAGCCCGGTCCCCACGGGTACGACACCTAGAACGAGGGACAGCGAGCAGGCCTTGGTCAGAGGAGCGCAGAGCGCGTGATGGGGAATGTTTGTTCAGGAGAGTGGCCAGATAGGGGGGACCACCACCCTGGAAGAAATGATAAACAAAGACGAGTATTTTGAATTGTGAGCGATAGCAAATCGGAAGCCAGTGCAGGGAGGCCAGAACTGGACTGATGTGGTCCCGTTTCCTGGTCCCAGTCAGGAACCTGGCAGCGCTGTTCTGCACAACCTGTAGGCGACGCAGTGATGACTGACACAACCCTGCGTAGAGAGAGTTGCAGTAATCAAGCCTAGAAATTACAAAGGCGTGCAGTACCCGCTCCAGGTGGGCTCTCGACAGCATATGCTTGATTTTAGCAAGGCGTCTCAGGTGAAAGAAACTGGACCGGATCACAGAATTGATGTGAGCATCAAATTTAAGTCCTACATCAAGTTTCAGACAACTGCAAGACTCAAGATAGGGAAGGCTGCTGTGGGTTTAGCAACCAGGAAACAGCAGAAAATATCTGGACTAGTAGAAGCTGACCGTTAGCATTAGCAACTCCACCACACAGCAAAACTCCTCCGGGGTTATGTTATTTGTGGAGATAAAACATCATCATTGCAGAGCAAACTGAGTCAGTGGTAGTCACGTTGCCATTAGCCAGTCAGAGGCGAGATTTCCAAATATCAGGAAATAAGACTCCCAATCCTGTTGTCTGCAAACACCTGAGCTTTTTTACCCCAAGACAACAACTTGCAGGGCATTAGTTCCTTCTGGAAACCGCTGCAAATGTGTTAAGAATATCAGTTAAGCTGACCTTTAAAGTAACACTTTCTCCCTTTTAAGCCAAGGTGCTGAATTTTGCACATTTTTGTGAATGAGTGATTACTGGCAGTTCAGAAATCAATAAAAAAAATGGGACTTTGCTTCTGCTGTTTTAGATGGTTTAAAACTGACGAGTGTAGGCCACACCGATGTTCACTGGTTTCAGCTCTTTGCTTTTCCTCCAAAGACTTTAGTCTGTTCCTTTTACTTCCAGGCTCCAGCATGATGCCAACAGAAAATGTAAAACTCGTCTTTTTCTTGTGCTTTTCGTTCACGTTAGGCGAACAGAAAAGCCAACTGCTAGCCTTTACATTAGCTAACGCAACAACTAAGGCCCAATCCCAATAGTAGAACTGCACCCTGCGGTCTTCAGCAAAAAGCACTTGGAGAAAGTGCGCAGTGGGGTTCGAGTGCGTAGTACACAAATGTGCAAATAATTGCTGAATTGAGACAGGCAGCATTCCGTCATCGATCGCAACGCATGCCGGGATGCTGGTTGCTGGGAAACTTTTTTCAAAAACCTTTATTAACAACTTTCAAACAAACAACAAAGCAATTATTTGAAATGCATTTAACTTCATTGCTGCTTTGTCTAAAACATTCAGAGCATCAACTAATCATCCTAAAATGAACTAATTTCATTATAAAATACATATTTTCAGAAAAGGAACTTGAGCCTTTTCTCCTGCAGCAATGGCTTGTGGGTAATTCCCTTGCCCAAGGTCCACATCGCTACGGACTTAGGTAAAGTGAACTTTGGTGTGACATCTGCGTTCCGGGAACGTTTGATTTACAAATTAAGCACCCACTCGTGTTTGTACATTGTTGTTTAATGCTATCAGTGGCCAGCAGAGGGCAGCAGAGTGCTAGTGGAATCTGTTCAAGTTTCTGACTCAAGAATCACTGAAACCAGTTTGAAAACAATATCTTAAAGTATTAAAAACTCTTTAATGACTCTATAAGTCTTAAATTACTCAACACTTTCAAATGTAAACGTTTTTCATAGTTAGGTTTTAAGTTCAGAGCTAGAGTTTTAAGTTCGTTTAGAAACACCAGGGTGCTTTTTTCTTCACAATGTATTTTTTATTTTGTGTTTTATTTCCTTCCAGATTCGCAGACATGACTTCGTTCTCATGGATAAAATGCATCAGCACAGCCTTGTTGTCAGAGGAATTAAGTCTTTAATCTTTACAGAAGAGAACCTTTGCAGAAATGTTACAGCCTGAACAGCAAATCTTATTTTTGACAATTAGCAAAAGTAAGCTGTGATGCCTCACCTCTGCTGCTCAGACTCCTCACCTTTCATACGAAGGCGAGGAGGACAGCTTAGGAGACGTTTTCAGAGCTGAATCTCTAATCTTAAAGCACATTTTTTAAAAATGTTTCTTTACTTTCTTTGAAGTAGATGCTGCTTTCTCATTCTCATCCACACGTTTCAGCGTTGAGCCTTTTATGAGACCGGAGCACATTTGCAATTCATAAGCTTTCCATTTCTGATGACTTTCATACAACCTGCTCTCTTCACAGAAGACATCTACGCTCTTGTGCGGAAACAGCTTTATTCTTTTGCTTTGGTAAAATCAGAACCGTGCAAGCTAGTGATTTGTTTGTTTTGCCTTCTGACTGTTGAACAGAAGCTAAAAGTACACAAAAGCATAACGTTAGAAAAGTTTCACACATTCATGAAAAATGGAAACTTTCTTTAACAAAGTAAAAAAATAACAGAAATGATTCACAACAGACAGATAAAACTCCAGAAGGCGAGCAGATGTCCAACCTGCTTATCCGTTCGTGATGCACGACTGGGACACATCCTTCATGCTGTTTTTGCTCCTTTTATGCTACTAAAGGTTCACTTATGGGCAAAAACGAAAGAAAGGAATGTGCGGCGGTTTGCGGAATATTTCACTATAACATTTACATATTGCTCATGCGCTTAACTGTGTTCATGCACATTTTTGTCAGCTTGTTTAGTTTGTAGAGGAGGTCATGAAAAACTCCGTGCGTAGTCTTTCTACGTGCCGTTTTCTAAACATTTCAGCCCCAAGTCCAAACAGTTTAAAGCAGGGCTAGCCGTCAAAGTGTGGTGTCAACCTTACTTTTTACAACACCTGTTTGTTGTTTGTTCTAGTTTCCACAGAACAAACAAAAAAAGGGCTTCTAAAGAGACATACCTCATTATTCAGACCCTGTTTGGTTTTTAGAGCCTGCCACTTCTCACACCAACGGTTCTTTTCACTTCTGCTTCTGACAAGCAGGCCTTTTTCTTTAAACTGAGATTCTAAAGATTCTTTTGAAGAGCAGAATCAATCATTGGAAGAGGCGCCAGACAAGCTTTTTTCTTCCCGTTGCTTTCATTTCCCTTCAGTGCAGAGCTTTGTAGATTTTAGAAATCATGGTCGTCCTCCATCGGACTGGATATCAGACACTCGGCCCCGTCGAAGCAATCTGTCCCCAGTTGAGACATTTCCTCTGATTTATTTTCTCCAAGCAGTCGGTGTTTATGCTGAAAACAGTACCTTTCATTTATGTTTGCCGGTATTTTTGCACCCTGAGGTTTCTCAGGGATAAACTGCGTGTCAAAGCAGACTATAAAAATGAAATTTTGCGCGAAGCAAAAAGGAGAGATTGACTTTTGTCAAGAAACTGTTTTCAAAGCAAATGTGAGAAACTATGAAGGAATGGAAAACGGAAAAAGAGAAATCATACATCCATCCATCCATTATCCATCCACCCATCCATTATCCATCAGTCTATTCATCCATCCATCCATATGAATATCCATCCATTCACTGATCCATCTATCTATCTATCCATTCATTCAATTCAATTCAATTTAATTTATAAAGCGCCAAATCACGACAAGAGTCGTCTCAAGGACCTTCACATAATAAACATTCCAATCCAGGTCAGTTCATTAAGCCAATCAGGAATAAAGTTTCCTTATAAGGAACCCAGCAAATTGCATCGAGTCACTGACTAGTGTCAGAATATTTAAAGCAACCCTCATCCATCCATCCATCATCATCCATCCATCCATCCATCCATACATTATCCAGCCATCCATCAATTCGTTCATTCATGTATTTAAAAATCCATCCATCCACCCATTTTTATACATACATCCATTCATCCATTTACTCATCCATCCATTCATCAACCATCCACCCATCCATTTATCCACCCAACCATTCACTGATCCATCCACCCATCCATTATACATCTATCCATGTATTCATCCATCTATATGAATATCCATCCATCCACCCATCCTTTATTTATCTATCCGTCCACTATCCATCCATTCATCCATCTATGGAAATATCCATCCATCGATCCATGGACGTAGTTTTTGGGGGGACAAGGGGGACATGGGGACCCCTCCACTTTTTCCAAAGTAAATTTTTGTCCCCTGCGCTTTTTACTGTCCAAAAAACCAATATTACGCGATATTAAATAGAAACTGGTTGAGCACTAGGACCAAGTGGAAAAAAAATCACTTGTGATGAAAACTGCTTCCCATTAGAAATGTCTATAAACTCATCTATTGGCTCTGCTGATACTTGCTAACATGTGATTGGTCATTCATGCCACCTGTGAACTCGACAGCTCTGCAATCCTGACATTGCATAAAAGAGACTCTGGGCTGTAGTGTCATACATATTTACTGTGAAGACCCCCCCCCCCCCTTTTCAGCAGTAATGAAATATCTGGTACAGCAGTAGCTCAGGAGGTAGAGCGGGTTGTCCAGTAATCAGACGGTTGCAGGTTCGATCTTGGGTTCAACCAGAGACCTCTGCTGTTGTGTCTTTGGGCAAGACACTTAACCAATCTGGCCTGCTGATGGTGGTCGGAGGGACCGGTGGTGCCAGTGTTCGGCAGGCCTCGCCTCTGTCAGTGCGCCCCAGGGCAGCTGTAGCTACATCGTAGCTCATCATCACCAGCGTGTGAATGTGTGTGAGAATGACCGGCTGTGTTGTGCAGCGCCTTGGGGGGTTGTAGAATCCCAAGAAGGCACTATACAGAAACAGGCCAGTGTCTGCACTCTAGTCTCCTTCACAAGTTTATCCCTGTGAGGGATGTGTTCGTACTTGTTCTTTTTATCCATCCTTTTGGCTCTTGTTCTGCTTCAACGTCAGCTGTGCATGCCCTAGCAACGCGAGTCGTATGCTTAAAATGGCACTAAGAGGGTGTGGTTGACATGCAGGTCACACGTCTGACAAGGACCGATTCTCTGGAGGTTTCTTTCTGTTCTTCATGTTCCTCTTATCCATCCATTCATCAGAATAAATCTTCTCCTTTCACCCATCCATATGAAAATCCACCCACCCATCCTTCCACATATTTATCCATCCATCCGTCTTATTCAAGGTAATGGGGGACTGGTGCTTATTCCGGCACTCTGTGGGTAAGAGACTGGTCCACCCTGGACAGGTTGTGAGTCCATTACTGGACCAACACAAACACATACTATCTGAACTGATGTAGCCAAAGCAAGAAACAAAATGCCCCCCTTTAGATTTGTTTAAAGCACTAATCAGTTGTATGAATCATTAGAGATCTGGCTCTCTTTAAAACCGCAGGAGTTTTCTCATTTCTCACTCACATGCTCGGTAAATGCAGACTCAAAGAAGTCAGCGAACAGAGCTGTGATTCAGAAAACTGTCAGGTATTGTGGTGAAAGCCTGAAAAGCCATTTACTTCAAAACCTAACCAAGCATCGTGATGTGCACAGCCTGAGGATGGTGGAGCGGCACTCACCTATATTTCCTTTAATCTGCTCCTCACACCTGTTACCTTTGTTGTGAGTGTATTCACAGAGCAATGATTCCTACGCAGGTGCTAAACTCTGAGCATGTCTATAGGGAACATAAACAAACAGCTAACTGCGAGCACCAGCTTTACCTGCACAAACTGCTGTACATAAATCACAGCTGCTGCTCTGACAGTAATTGACAGGAAACAACTCACAACCAGAGGAGGTTCCTTCTAATCTACAAATCACTCCATGTTTTAGCTTTCAGTCGTAACTGGATTACGCGCACGCACACACACGCACACCAACTTTTCATCATGTGTCTGCAGCATTATTATTATTATTATTATTTCTATATTCTATGTAAGAGATTAGGTCTAAGATCAAGCGCAGGTTCACTGAAAGCCCATTTTTTTAACTTATTTTGGAAAATGATCGGTCACTCTGAGTTGTTCATGCAGGCCGAACATGAAAAGACTCTTCTACATGTCCTCCTGCATCAGTTTCTTATAGAAAATAGCCAGAAAAACACTTGGTTAGCATTAGCAACTCCACCACACAGCAGAACTCCTTCAGGCTTGTGTTATTTGTGGAGATAAAACATCCTCGCAAAGCAAACAGATTCGGTGGTAACCATGTTCTGTTTAGCAATCAGAGGTGAGATGTCCAAAAATCAGGAAAAAAAGACTCCAAATCCGGTCGTCTGAAGCTACTTTCCCCTCCAGCTGAATTCTACACCCGTCCCGTGGCTAAAGGGACGTCAGGCGAGCGACTGGACTGGATGCACCGTGGAGGATTACCGCCGCAGATTCAGAGAGGCCAGGCTGGGAATGGGAGACCGACCATTCGCCTTTGTGCAGCAGCTCTGGGATGCAGCATGCCGACGGCTCCGCTCCGGGCAGTCGGACGGGAAGCAGGACCTGCTAGACACCCTGTTCCTGTTTGTAGAGGCAATGCGGGACCAGGGAGTGGATCTAGTGTCACAGACCAACAGATGTGCAGGCGACTGTGATCCTGGCTGAGGACCACCTGGCGGTCCAAGGATGAGAGAAAATGCCAGAACGGTCGACCCCAGCACCACGGCGGCTTCAACCTACTGGCGCTGAGGTGAGGTGGGGCATGGACGGTGAGATTGCCCTATGATGGAGACAGATTACGGGACTCGAGTGAGCGGTCAGATGGCAAGAGGCGCTGTGGAACCCAGGAGAGGTGATCTGGACCTGACCAGTGCTGGGGGCCCAGCTGGTCAGCAGCAAATACTTCACCGATGCCAGACCGGAGACGTCCCCTGCTTGGAGCAGGCATTGGAGGAGTGTGGCAGAGTGCAAGATGGGAGGTGCTGCTGGCTGCTCGACGAGGCACACCAGCTGCCAATTGACAATCAACCGGAGGATGATTAGGGCCGGCGCCGCAAAAGGAAGAGGAGAGGAGGAGCAGATGTGAGGAGCCGGCGTGGCTCAGTCTGCTGAGAAACGGGACTGACCATCAGTCCGTGACTTTGTAGCCTTACTTTAACTCTTACTTTAACTGCCAGGCTCTGCCATGATGCCAGCAGAAAAAGCTAGCTTCGTCTTGTGCTTTCTATTGACAATCGGTGAACTGAAAATGCTAACTGCTAGCATAACGGCTAATAGGTAAAGCCCCCCCCCCCCCCCCCCAGCACCTGCTCCACAAAACTGTTCAGTGCAGTTTTTGGTCAGCAGAGGGCGGCAGAGTGGTGTCCAAAATGAAACGGGCCAAGTACTGAACTATAAAATTACAATAAAATGGTCAACATGCACAGAAAAATTATGAAAGGCTTTCATAAAGAACTTTTGTTTCCATTCTTTAAAAAATTAAGAGTCTGACTTCTAAATGGTAAATGTCCTGTATTTGATATAGTTCCTTCTAGAGTCCTGGAACCCCCCAAGGCACTTTACAACACAGTCATTCACCCATTCACACACACGGCACAGTGACAGAGGTGAGGCTGCCGAGCACTGGCGCCACCGGTCCCTTCGACCAAGCAGCAAAGCAAAGCTAAAGGAAAATATAAAGAAAAAAGAATGAAGATATTTCACAGTATTGGATTATCAACTCAAATCCCATCAAAATATAAAGCATCAAAGCAGGCTTTTTTTTTGGATTGCATCATACAAATCACAGTCAGCTCAAAAATATTAGATGTCTTTTTCATCTTTTTATTTGGTGGGGATGGAAAGAAACCTGCAGGCAAACTGAAAAACACAGAGGAAAAAACTTCTAATAAAAACAAAAAGATCAGAAGGACCCTTTTACAAAGACTTACTCATAATTTTCTAGACTAGAGAGACTTATACTCAAACAGCCACAGTTTTTCATTTTATTTTAGAAAAGTGCTCTCCGGCTGGGAAAGATCAGATAAAGGCAATCATTACAAAAGAACAAGGCAGTTGGAGCAGGGGCGGATTTAGGACTGAAGAAGATCCGGGGCTTAACACACACACGCGTGCGCGCGCACACACACACACACACACACACGCGCGCGCATGCACACACGTGACACGCACTAGTCAACAACATCATTTATATTTGTCTTGTACCACATAATTTTTAATCTGAAGCTACATATTAAGCATATTCAGGGCAGAGTACTGTTCCTGTTAGTGTTTAGTGTGAGATGATAGTAAATATTCCCTTTCTTTCTCCAACAACTTTACCTGATAGGAAGCTAACTTTAGGCAAACCAGCAGCACAACAAATATTTTCAAATAAGACTCACAAACCTGAGTCAGCACCAGTCTCATCAAAGCTGGGGTTCTGTCGCCGTACTTTTTGTCTAAAAAACGTCCTTATGTCCATCTTCACTCATGCGTTTCAGGCAGAGAGTGTAGAAGAAGCCGGCTGCTGAAGGGCTTCTTCTTCAGTGGTGGAGGCTCAGGCAGGCTGTATACAAACTACTGCCAGCTGCTCCCTCTCTGTTGGACTTTGGTACTGCATGTTACTTCCACGATTTAGATCCGGGGCTTTTCATGAAACATCCGGGGCTTCAGCCCAAGTAGCCGGACCTAACGCCGCCCCTGAGTTGGAGAAAAAGTGAAACCTTTGAAACGTCCAGAAGAACTGAAATGCTGCTAGTGAGTCCAAAGGGAGTGAAGTAGTGGAGCCAGTTTTGGGCTCATACGCAGGGGCGCCTCCAGAAATTTTTGATAGGGGTGGCCAGATGGGGCCAAAGAATCTTTTGAGGTGGCACACCAAATTGGTCCTTGTGTTAACGCTGGAAGAATTTAGCCTGTCGCAACGTACTGCACTGCGCCTTTATTCGTGTTTGTTAAAATAACAGTCCGTATCCAAAACATTTAACTTAAATTTTACAAACACAAACATTTCAGAATTATACATTTCAGTTATTTAAAATGTTATCCATAATTTAAGTAAAAAATGTATTTTTTGGGTTAATTCACCTGTTGCTGTGTTAAAAAAAACTATAGAGATAAAAACTTATTTAAAATAGTGAGCAAAAGAAACATGTTTTTTTTATTCTGATTATTTCTTTACTCATTAATTTTAATACTTTTATTTTGTTTTACAATTGTGCCTTGAATAAACAAGATCAATATATGGTTTGACTGAACATTAATAAGATTTGTTAACACTGCCTTTTCCGGGGGGGGGGGGGGGGGGGGGGGGGCAGCAATTTTCTGGCCACCCCTTGGGGGCGCCCTTGCTCATACGCCACATCTTCGTGTTTGCTGAAGTATAATAAAGTCAATTTTGTTGATGTAGAAAAACGCTTAGAAAAGCTTCCAGGTTTCTGTTTTGCTTCCCGAGTTATTCTGCTGGGTTACAGTGCAGCAGTGTTCACAGACAGGCCAGTCTGCCCTTTGCGGTTCCAACGTCTTTAACAGAAAATTAGGAAGAGGTCTTGTGAGAGCGTTCTGGCTGCACAAGCAACATTCTGCCAAATTTCATTTGTGTTATCTGAAGCAAGCAGTGCTGCAAATTTTTCAATGTGAACTCTGAAAATAACAGACTTCGGCACACAGTGGTGGTGCTGGTTCTATCCACCAGCACCAGGGAGTTGTTACTCGTTTAGTTCTGCTGGAGAATCAGAGTCCACTACTGCTTATTCTAATAAAGTAATCTCCAGTCATCAAACCCCCAATCAGTTCTTTATTAGACACTTTCCCTCATAATAAAACTATTTATGATAACTCTTAATACTCAGTTAGAGAGTTGACCAGTAAGTAAATAAACACAAAATGATGCTGTATGTATATAAAAGACCTAATAAATCAGATTTTATCCCGAAACGCCTTCCATAATTAGCATTGTGGGGGTTTGACTTATGTTCTAAATGCTGTTTCATGTCAATCATTTTTCATTTGCCACCTCTTCTGCCTATTTTACTCCAGAAATCCATCCATCCATTTTCAGCTGTTTATTCAGGGTCGGGTCGCAGGGCAGTAGCCTAAGAAGAGAGGCCCAGACTTCCCTCTCCCCAGCCACTTGGGCCAGCTCCTCCAGAGGATTCCCAGCCAAGAGACAAAGTCCCTCCAGCTTCCCCCAGTTGGACGTGCCTGGAAAACCTCTCCAGGGAGGTGTCCAGGGGACATCCTAACTAAATGCCTGAGCCGCCTCAACTGGCTTGTCTCAGTGGAGCAGCACATCTACTCTGAGCCCCTCCTGGATGAAATTTGTCCGGACCAATCTAAATCTTAAGTGTCAAAGTGCTAAGTAAACTTTCACGGACGTGGTAACGTAACTTCCGTATGTCCTGTGTTCAACCAATCGCCTAGTGTGTTGTCATCAGTGGGTGTAGGACCCCAAGCCGATCTGGCACCCTGATCAGATCCGGTACCTACGCCTACATCCTGCCTTCTTCCAGTTCCAAAGAAAACTCGCCCATCAGTCAATGACGACTACAGACCGGTTGCGCTGACATCCCACATCATGAATGTCCTGGAGAGACTCCTGTTGGTCCACCTGAATAAGCGAACTAGGACATATCAGGACCCGCTGCAGTTTCCTTATTGCCATGGAGTTGGAGTTGAAGATGCCATCATCCAGCTGTTTCAACCAACCCACTGTCATCTGGACAAAGCAGGCAGCACTGTGAGGGTCATGTTCTTTGATATCTCCAGCGCATTTAACACAATTCACCCTGGTGTACTTTGCCAGAAACTCCAGAAGACACAGGTGGGGGCCTCAACTATCACCTGGATTAAAGACTACCTGACAAACAGACCACAGTTTGTGAGGCTGAAGAACTGCACATCAAACCAGATGATCAGTAACATTGGCGTACCACAGGGGACTGTACTCTCACCATTCCTTTTCACCCTGTACACCTCAGACTTCCAGTACAAATCAGAGACCTGTCATCTACAGAAATACTCAGATGACTCTGCAGTTGTCGGGTGTATCAGAGATGGACAGGAAGCTGAGTACAGAGAGCTGGTGGAGCGCTTTGTGGCATGGTGTGGAAACAATCATCTGACCTTGAATGTGAACAAAACAAAGGAGATGATTTTAGACTTCAGAAGAAACAGGGTGGAGTCAAACACTGTTTCCATCATGGGAGAAGACGTGGAGGTGGTTGAGGAATACAAATACCTTGGAGTTCACCTGGACAACAGACTGGACTGGAGAAAGAACAGCAAAGCCGTTTACAAGAAGGGACACAGCAGACTGCACTTCTTGAGGACGCTTAGGTCCTTCAATGTCTGTAGCAAGATGCTGCAGGGCTTCTACAAATCTGTTGTTGAGAGTGTAATCTCTTCAGCCATCGTCTGTTGGGGTAGCAGCATCAGAAGCAGGGACCTGAAAAGGCTCAACAGCCTAATAAAAAAGGCTGGTTCTGTTCTGGGGACGACTGTGGAACCACTGGAGGAGATAATGCAAAGAAGGATTCTCCAGAGAATCAAGAAGATTATGGACAACCCTGAGCATTCTCTTCACAAGACTGTCCGACAACGGAAGAGTGTCTTCAGTCAGAGGCTTCTTCAGTTTGGCTGCAACACTGACCGCTACTGGAGATCCTTCCTGCCAACAGCCATTGTAATATACAACAACTCTTTGATGACTTGATTATTGTTATTATTCTGAGCTACTACAGCAATCAATTTCCCTCTGGGATTAATAAAGTATTTTTTGAATTGGAATTTAGTTGAATTTTTTCAGGCTCCCCCGGGGGTGTAAGTTGAGGGCCTCCAGGGGAGCCTGTCACGCTTTTGGGTGAGCCGGGCTCTCCTTAGCTTTCCCGTACTTTGAACCCTGAGCCCGATAGCTACAATTAATCTACTTACATTTAAACTGGAAATTTGCCTTCGAAGCAGCTGCTGGCTCCTGATCTGCCATCCATTTGAAAATACTGCCCTGTATTTTGGATACATTTTTGACCAAGGTGTAGCGTGCTCAAGGCCTGTATTTCATCTAATGGCCAAAAGTTAACTTTCTTCATACAGGTCATGCAAATCCGACACTGAACATTTGGCCATTTGATGAAACACAGGCCTTGAGCACGCTACAGAGGCAAGGCAAGAAACAAGACACCCCCATGTATCCTTGGTCAGTTAGCCAAACGGCTAACAAGCTGCCCTATAGGTTATGAATTGTAAGTCTGCCAAACAAAAAATAAAAAATAAATAAATAAATAAAATCTGAGAACAGACGCCTTGATAGCACGTGAACATTGGAACATGTCCTGGTGGTTCTTGATGACGTATCTC
The DNA here is from genome assembly GCF_043380555.1 of Nothobranchius furzeri. Classification (NCBI taxonomy): domain Eukaryota; kingdom Metazoa; phylum Chordata; class Actinopteri; order Cyprinodontiformes; family Nothobranchiidae; genus Nothobranchius; species Nothobranchius furzeri. Next base: position 74,174,300 of record NC_091748.1, read on the forward strand.
CTAGGCAACCGGGGGAGGGGGGGGGGGGGGCCAAGGCATCAAGGTGAGGATCCTTGACACTGAGAAACACCCATAGTCTTCCTTAATTCTGTACCATAGTAAAAAGTACCGGCTTCCTACCAGCTTTAAAACAACAAAAGGCAAGCACCAGTACTAAATCAACACACTGTAAACCACCATTTTAAGTTAATTAATTAGTGTTTAAAAGTAGAATTAATGTTTTGTTTCACTATTTAGATTGAGATGATTTGCTCCCTGGCCTTTTATGTGTGTAAGTAATGAATCCGTTTCTTTGTGTTGAACCCACACCTAAAGTTTCACAGTTAAAGCAAATCACCAGCGTTATCAAAAGCACGGTGCTGCACAAGGCCACTGGGTCAATTCTTATAGAAAACAACGTCAAATCTTACTAATACCTTTAGTTTATTACATGACACCGCTTTGAGAAGCTCCTAATTTTATCAGAGGTTTTGGAAATACGATGTTTTTTTGTTGCCAGAAGAAAAACTGAAAATAGCTAAAGCTAAGACGGTTTCTGTAGACACCAAAAAGGGCATTAATAGATGATCTGTGATCAGGATGACTCCGTCTCCTGATTTAAAACACACATGCAAATATCCAAAATAAAAATAATTATAAATACAATTTTACGTATTTAATTTTTTATTGTGTGTGTGTGTGTGTGTCCTCCTTGTTGAAGTTTATAAAGTATTTGACAAGAAGGTCATTCCCAGAATGGAGTTGTCATGTTGACGACGAGATTACCCAGCTGCTTCTTTGTTTGTAAACTTGTCATGTACAATTAAGAAACGACAAATAATTACATGTCTTTTCAAACGTGTCTGTGTTGTGATTATCAAATCAGTGTGGCTTTGTTTTCCACTGATTGCCTATTTTATTTGAGCTTTTTTGGGTATGCCATTAACCCCAGCGTTAGTCTACATCTCCAACTCTCCCATTTAGTAGTCAATTTGCGGGCAAGGTGAGATTGCACGTGCGCATGCCGTGGATAAATCTATGCCAGTCCTTCAAGAAGATGCAACCTCATTTTGTCTTTTAGGCAGACACGGGTTGCTTTGCAAGCGATCTGTGCACACATTAACACATCCTGTGGTGTTGGGACCCGTGTTCCTTTTCAGAAAAATCAGAAAACAGATGCGTTTTGACCCAGTTCACATACAACCCCTGAGAGCTTCAAGCTCCCAGGAGAAAACTGTCGGCAGAAAAGGGCAGATGCTCACGTTTGGGGGAGAGGTGGGGTGCAACGTCCTCGTCTAAAACCAAGAGAGATGTGTGCAAAGAGATGGGGCAATGAAAATGAGTGATGGGAGAACAAATGGTGGAGCTGTGATCAGAGAGAAAAGGGAGGAGGGGGAGCGAAGACAAACGAGGGGCAAAGCTGACAGTGAAGCAAGCCTACCTGTCCACCCATCTCTATTTTTCTGTCTTGATTTGCAATTGCTCGTTGGGACACTTCCCATTGGCTGTCCTGGAACGTGTGAAACGGATGACAGGGAACATGGCTGTGAATGGGATTTGCATCTGTAATGACCTCGCCGGAGATGCCGAGGCGGTTTTGTTCTCAACAAAAACCTGTCAGATATGAGCTTTGAGTGGTATTCATCACCTACTTGGCTGCAACCTTTCTGCTGTCCTATCACTTAACAATGATGGAAGACAGCTTCTTTTGTGTCCTCAACACAAAAAACATCTTGCTTATCTCTGCATTTCCCCCTCATAGTGCACCTTTGTGCATATTTGTAGCATAATCAATCACAATTGCACACAATTAATGTTCCTTACAGCTCAGAAGGAAAAGATTTAACCATCACAAAGCATGACAGCTTTTCCGATTCAGTAAATCCCTGACAGATGGACTTGTGTCGGAGCTGACCTGATAACGTCAAGCCGTTTTCAGATTTACGACCAGGCATCTCCGTAAAGTAAGTCGTTCATTGTGTGCAGATCAGAGCTTTAAATCAAACGTAAGAGAGATTGCCGTTGAGATTACAGGTTGCAGTAAGAGACAATGGATTTACCGAGTGACTCACATCCATGTGGGGTGTAGGTCATTAAATGAATAAAAGACTCCAGTTTGAGGACTTTTTAAGGCGTTCCACCAGCATGTTGTCATTTTTTTGGACTGTACCACGACCGCTGTCCAGACCCTTTTTGTTTATTTTTTTTCCATTCTCTTCTGTCTCGTGTGTGTTTGCCCATTTGTGTCATTTCTGGCATCTTCTTTGCTACCTTGTTCCTGTTCCTGCGATCTTATCGCCCTCATCTGTTCCCATGTTTACCCTGACATTTCACCTAGAAGATATTGTTGCTCAAAATATTATTCCCATCAAGTAAGTGAAATTGTATACCTATAGCCCCTCTCAAGATAAAAACCACAAAGTGCTTCACAGATACAGAAATAGAATGAAAACACAAGATACGTCAAACAAGAAAAGAAAATGAGCTTTGATCAAAACCCAAAGGTTGTCTTATTCAAGCTCAAAGCTTGAACCAAACCCAATTTTAATGATTATTTCTGATTAAAATCATTCAGGTTGAACATGAAAATAGTCTCCTACACCTATCTCCTGCATTAGCTTCTGCTGTAATTTAACATTCATGGACTCACCCATCTTCCAATCCAATCCAATTTTATTTATAAAGCGCATTCACAAGGCATTACAACCAAACAAGGCGCTGTACACTAAAAATGTTGGTTAATTAAACCGGCGTTATACAAACATGTCAAACACAGATAAAAGATAAAAAGGAAATACAACAAAATTCCCAAAAATAACAGCTAAAAATCAGTAAGACACAGGGTGAATAAAAATAGGAAAAAACATTTTACAAAGAACCTCAATAGTACGGAAGTCGATAATTGTGGAGTCCATTTTTAAACAGTGCAGATGTAAGTGAGGTCCATAATTATGTTATATAAGCTAGGTTGAAGTAGTGAGTTTTCAGGCGTGATTTAAAAATGCTAGCTGTTGGTGCTAGCCTCAGTAGCAGTGGTAATGCGTTCCACAGCTTCGGTGCACAGACAGAGAAAGCCCTTTCTCCACGGCTTTTTAAACGAGCATTCGGAACAGCTAGGAGGAGCTTATCTTCAGACCTGAGAGCACGCGGTGGGTTGTAGTAATGGACAAGTTCACACAGATATGGAGGAGCTTGATGGTTCAAGGATTTGTAAGTGAGAAGCATAATTTTGAAGTTTATCCTGAACTGCACGGGCAACTTCACTCACGACGGGGAAGGCTGTTGTTGGTTTAGCATCCAGAAAACAGCAGAGAACATCTCGACTAGTAGAAGCTAACGTTAGCATTAGCAACTCCAACACACAGCAGAGCTCCTTCAGACTTTTGTTATTTGTGGAGATAAAACATCCATGTTGCAGAGCAGTCAGATGTAAAGTCACATTGCTGTCAGCCAATGCTGACAATGCTGTCTAAAAATTTAAGAGCCAAATTAAACTTTCTTTTTTGCTGATGGCCGGTATAGCGAGTGTCTAATGGTGCTGTAGACAAGGCAAGGCAGCTTTAGTTATAGAGCACATTTCAAACACAGAGGCGATTCAATGTGCTTTACAATTATCAGGGGTCTCATTTATCAGACATTGCGTAGAATCCTTACTAAGTTCAGCAAAAAAAAAGTACTTACACCAAGTAGGTTTGTGATCTATCAGACATGGAGTACGCACAGCTGCACGCAATCTCCGGTACATAAATCTGAGACTAACAAGAATGTTTCTCAGCTGCATTTTAGTCACATCCCACCCTCACCACGCCCAATTACTGCCATAAACAGTAGAGGTGGGAAAAATGATCGATTCTAAGATGCATCGCGATTCAGCCGTGCATGATTCCGCATCGATGCCGCAACGTGACATAATGAGATTCTCTCCCTATGTCTATGTCGGGGGTCGGCAACCGCGGCTCTGGAGCAGCATGTGGCTCTCTGTGCTTGTAAAACAATGAATGGACATTTAAATAAAATGCTTTATATTTCACTGCATTAATTTTACATCTGTATGCCAATTCTAAATGTAAAGATTGTCTGCGTAAACCTGAACAGGTCCAACCCGGTCTTACTGTGAGACCGGGTTGACGCGTCACGCTTGTGCGTAATCATATCGGCGCTTTCTGAGCTGAAGAGGATGTGAGATTCTGGGATTCTCCTCAGCTCCTGGATGTGTCGCCACATTGGAGACAGGAACAAGCGCTATTCAGCCAAAGTTTCATAATCAGGGAACATTTTCTAAGTGACAAGTCTCGCTTCAGTCGGAGGAATCTTCCTGCATGCGCTCTGGTTCTGCGACGTGCTCCAAGCCCCTCTCCACATCTTCAGCTCGCTGTGCGCCGTACGTACGCGCTGACAGCGAGCTGCGCTGAGCTCAGTGTCCAGCTCAGATGGGAATTATTTCTTGAGTGATTTAGTTACATCTGCGCGAAACAAATGAAGTGTCAGTTCGTCTGCTTGCGTCAGGGTAATTCTTTCTATTCTTTCTCCGTCAAAATAAATAGTCGAATACGGGAACTGTCCGGTCAACACAACACAAGCCCTGCTTTTAACTGTTCTGTTTTCTTGTGAAAATTGTTGCAAAGAGATATAATTTAACTTGATTTACACCAGAGCCAGGCGCACTGCGCCGTTATCTCCGTCGCTGTAAATGAGGGAAAAACAAAATGATCGGATCCTTTTCTGACCTTCCCCACCTACAAAGTTTAATTACAACAATCAAACGTGACAGAGCCTGGATTTGTATTCTGAACAATCTAAACATGTTTTAAAAAGAAATGTTTGACAAAAGTGGCACCTGCTCAGTAAAACCACCAACAGGGTGAAAAATATCTAAATACTGTAGGCAGAGACGGGCTACAACTTCAGGATCCATTTTATATAAATCGTTTTATTGATTATCGTCTTCTGAAAGATAACTTTGACTCCCAGTGTTTTCTTTACTGTGGGAAACAGGTAATAATGGCTCTTTGATGGGAACAGGTTGCCGACCCCTGGTCTATGTCTATGCAGGACAATAAAATTTTGAGGTTTTACAATTACTTCTGGGGGCAGAGTTGCAATGACATGCGCACTGTGTTGCCCTAGCGCCAATTTGGAACAGAAAAGGCGGACAGGGATACAGGGCCAACATTACCAGTAATCAAAGATGTACCCGTTACATTTAAATCGGATGTCTGGGCTAATTTCGGTTTTGGGATCCTGGATGTGAAAGAATCTTAACACAGTATTTGTTTACTATTTTTAAGTTCAGTAATATTCTATCTTACCATTTTTACCATTTTTTGAGGAATAGACTTCAAAATAGGTCCAGGGCTTAAGGGGCTAAGGATAGCATGAGGGTGAGGGAAAGGATATAAATAGCAAAACGTTAAGGTTTATGTGCAATTAAATGAGCTGGTTTGGTGCTGCAGCAGCAGACATCCCATTGCGTCAGTTTTACGCTGCAATAGGATCTGCAGTCAGAAAGGAGAAAACCCCCTTTTTGTACACAAGTGACGAAAAAGGGTACTTTTGGCGTCAGGGGTTTGACGCGGAGGGTGGCTGACCGAGCGTTTGTTTTTGGTGTGCTGGGAGTGAGAATGTGTTGCATGTCCTGATAATTGTAAAGCACAATGAATTGCCTCTGTGTTTGAAATGTGCTCTATAAATAAAGCTGCCTTGCTTTGACCATTTCAGAAGCCTTTTTCTAACAGGAAGTGTGGATGAAACAAGTCTCCACCCATGCCTTGACTCTCACTTTAAGAAACACGACTCCAAATTTGCTGTTTTCAACTCATCTCCAATCTGGCTCACTTCTAGCTCCTGAAGCAGGTGGGGGAGGCGACTCTGGTAGTTTATCCTAAAGTTGAAGTGGTTGCAGCCGGCTGTTTCTCGTTCTCTGATGTTACTGAGCGGAGAACCTCTCACACCAGTGGTGTTCTGTTGTCGAGTGTGTATAAGTGGAGGACCCAGGGTACTGCAGCAGTTTGGTTAGACTGACAACCAGATAGAGCAATGGTTGCTTTCAGTCTGAAACATGTTATTGACGGAGGCTTTTTGACAAATGCTAGAGAACAACTTCATTATTTTTAAATCCTCACAACACATTTAATCCTAACTTATACTTCTCTGTCAGATCTGCAATTGAGAGAGACATTTTACCTTTCTTCATCACCTGGGCAGTGTTGAAAAGCAGATCCCTGCCAGGACAACTGAGAGCATAGCTCTCTTCTGAGGTATCTTGCCACCAATATAGTCACATAGCCAGTCCATGATAGTGTATTTACTATTGTACTTACATTGTTTTAATGTATTTCAGAGACTTTTTAACACGGATGCATTTGTTCCTCATCCTCCTCCAACGCTTCATGAGATCAGCACGTCTAAACCCACGTTTCTCGTCATTTCCGTCCACAAATAAAAACGCTCGCTGTGTGCTTCATCAGTCACGGGTAAATAAACATTCATATTTTCTGACTTTTTCAGCAAGGCGTTCTTCATTCTGTTCCGTGTCTGCCGCTAAATATCTTATTTTTTGAGGGGCCGATGGCAGTGCAGTGTCTGAGAGCCCTTGTGCCAACGCATAATGATATGCGTGTCTCCAAACCCAAGCAGACAGACTAGGCGTCGTAGCTATACTATGGCCCTGTCCACACGTAGCCGGGGATCTGCCAAAACGTAGATATTTTTCTACGTTTTGGCCTGTCATCCACACGAAAACGGAGTTTTTTCACACGAAAACGGATCTTTTTAAAAACTCCGGCCAAAGTGAAGATCTGCGTTTTCTCCGTTTTGGGTGTCTGCGTGTGGACGGACAAAACCGGAGTTTTAAGGTCCGCAGCGTCACTTTCCGCAACAAAAAAATGCTGACTTCACGTGTGCGACCTGTGTTTACACTAGCCGGCATCATGGAAGCCGTCAGAGCTGCGCTCTGTCACTACCCGATCCATCAGTTGTCCAAGTGCTTTCTGCTTGTTTGTTTTTGCAAGTGGAATTACTTCTCCTTGCGGAAGACCACAGACGAAGGACGAGGTTAAGAACGGGGGAAGTACTGCCGCCTACAGGTCTGGCATGTCCTTAACAACGTATTTATCCGGGTACGTGTGGACAGTTTGTTTTTAAAACGAGGTGGTGTGGATGCAAGTTTTTGGAGGGGTGGATATTCGTTTTTAAAAAACCCCGGCTACGTGTGGACTAGGCCTATGTTAAAATGTTAAGAGGCATGCAAAAAGTGTTTTAAGCTCATTTGTTATCCAACTTTGCTATTGCAAGAGAAATGTACTGGGAAAAAAACACACTAAAACACTAAAAGAAACCATTTTAGATGTATTTAAGGACTTTAAATGTGTATACTTTGCTTAAAATCTGAAACTTCTAGGTGGGTTTTCTTTATGAAAGCACTCAAACAGCAGACTTTTCAATGGCGGAGTATCTGGAGGGTACTTTTTCTTCTGCTGGCCCATGAGGAACACGCCGCTCGATGGAAACGTGATATAATACTTGTCCTTGGGGAGAACATCTGTTTAGATATTATGCATCAAACTCTGTATTATATAACCCATCTTTTCTTATGTGATCTCAATAATTAAGTGATACACACTAACGTTCATTTACATAAACCATTAATGTGCGATGCTGGTAATTTGGTAGCTCAGTCTGATGACAACCTTGATTCAGTACAGGCTATTAAAACCTTCTAAGCGTTTCCCCTTGTTATTTATTCAGGTGTGATCTTTAAATTGATGGAAGGAATATAGATTTTACTCAGATCTGAACAGAGGCCTGCATGTTTATTTTACGGTAGGAAGACATTGTGCACAGGTGACGTTTTCCATGCATTTGTTTACAGTTTACTGAAAAGGTAGCAAAATATTACCTGAAAATGCAAAAGTACCGCTGATTCTTTATCCGTAATACTAAATATATATTATAATTTCATGTGAAACAAAACACTGCAAAACTGGCCTTTTTCTGATAATTTATGAACATCTGAAGAACGTGGACTCCTCGGTTACTGTCGGATCACAGAACGGAGCTTATTTGAATGATTTGCACGCCAGAACAGTTTGTTAGCTTTGTTGTTTTACAGCAAAAAGGTCACAGATTCAACATCCTGTTTGGACCTTGGTGGAGTTTACATGATCTCTCCATGCATGTGTGGGTTTTCTTCTCCCATGATGCAACGCACATGTTTATTCTGCCCACCGGTCTGCGTGTGTGCAAGCGCGGCTGCCCGTCTGACAGGTTTAGGGTGTCTCACCCAGAGACCACTGGAGATAAATAGCAGCTCTCTGCCATTCTGAACAAGATCAAACGGGTATAAAAAAAATCCATGGATGGATGACTACTCGATAAAAAAAATAAGGGATACCTATCAAATCTATTGAGCAGTCTGAAATTTTCTCCTTAGCAAAATGCCATTTTGATCATGAGGCATAAAGCGACTGAGATTTATGGCAGTGATACACCTGAAATGCTTGAAAGATCTCGGCTGTAACTTGAATAATTGTGACTTAGTCAGGGCATGACTATTTCAAGTACCAGAAGCTTCTGTGCTCCACTTCCTCATACATAAAGGCAACATTTGTAGAGGAAGAATAGTTTCTGAGAACAGCCAAGCATCAAAGAAATCAATACGAAGAACACCAACAGGCACTTCCTAACTGCCTGCAGTGCTTATTGTTAGGTGTGGTTGACTGAAAACTCTTTTTTAATCATATTTTCTGATTATAATCAGTCACACTGAGTTTTTCATGCAGGCTGAATGTGAGCAGTCTTGTATACCCATCGGCTGCATTAGCTTCTGATAGAAAGTAGATGGTGAAATGCTAGGATTTGAAAATCCTCGCGTATCTATGTCACACTGAATTTGCATTTATGGCCTTGCCCATTTTGGCTTGTGCGCGCCCACAGGAAGGCATTTTGTTTGCAGCGAGGAGAGAAAGCGGAGAGTGTCTTAGTGATGGTGACTTTGCAACATGGCTAAAGAAAGAAAGAAAGAAAGAAAGAAAGAAAGAATAAAATTTCAAATATTAAAAAAGATATTTAAAAAAGTGATTAAAAAATATGATTAAATTAGAAAAAAATGTGATTAAACAATGTAATCAATGGGAGACGGTGTTGCCAACTCAGCGACTTTGTCGCTGTTCCTAACGACTTTTTGACCACCCTCAATTACTTTTTTTCCAAAAAAGCGCCTAGCGACAAACCTAGCGACATTTCTCAGGACCCGTTGTAGAACTTTCTTGTAGATATTCCCTACAGATTAGCAACAAAGAAACCACTCTGAACCGTTCTTGAACCTTTAAATGTGCTATATGTAGGTCAAATTTGGACACTGCAGCCCATTGTTTTAAACAAAAGGTGACTTTTTTTACTCTCGTTCCACGAGTTTCATGGCTGTTGGCGTTTACCGATCAGCACCAGAAGATTCTAGAAGACAAACAAAAATGAGTGATACATAGTAAGTTGATAAGTAGATGAATTCATTGTCATATCTGGTGTTAGCACTCTCAGATGTTTTACGGTAGGGAACTCTTACTACACTTATTATGGTAATATTTCTCCGGCATTACAGGAAGTGCAGTTGTTGGATAATCTTGCTGTTAGCTTGCTGTTATGGTTCTGAGTGAGTCATTAAAGGATGTAAAACACCACATTTGACTCATTCTTTACTTTACACACACATTTCACTGTAATATCCAGTTGCTGGTAATTGAAAAAGTAGCTTGAGATTTTTGTAGAGCCGACCTTTTGCTTCTAATTCACCGTTAGCATTGTTTGCTCGCCGTTATTCTCTAGCCTTCTTTACATAATTTTATAGTAAAACTTATTTTTAGTTTGCAGTCAAAATAAAAAAAGGGTTTTGTGGCAAAATGTCTGTTTATAAAACACAGCGTACGTGTAAAAATGTGCTGTTTCTTAAAGCTCTGACCTAAACATCATCCAGCGCCTTCGGGACATGCAGGCATCCTGTCTGTAATCCAAAGCTTATCACCTAACATCAGCGGCTGACTTCACTAATGCATTTGTGGTTGAATGGGAGCAAATCCCTGCAGCCACGCTTTGAAAGGTCTTTGTGGCATCATAACACTTATAGTTTGGACGTGAGCTGATGTCTGAAAATGAGATGCAGATGAAATGCTCGTGTGTGCACTTATGCAGATAATGCATGCCTCATTAATGTGAAATAAATTAATAAAACTTGCTGACAGATGTGGTGAATATGAAATCAGGTCTGAGACTAGGGAGGATTTTACCACAATAAATAAATAAATGATCAATTTAATTTGAGTTTACTTCTCTTCAGACGTAAATGGTCTGGGACTCAAGTTTTCTAATCATTTTAATTTCCATCTGCCTCTGTGTCTCTCTTGTTGTCCCTATGATTACAGATGAGAAGTGACTGGAGAGTTGATTAGCCTTCATCACCCCTCTTTGGCTGTGTCAACCCAATTCTCTAATTACATTAAGTTTGACAGAGTGCTCACAGGGCATGGCCTATTCAGAGCTGAACGGAAAATGCACCAGCTTCAAGTATAAATGATTTGATGAGAAAAGTCGGGACAATAAGGAAAAACAAGACGCGATGCTGGAAAAGTGGGATTTAAAGATATTTGCAGGAACACGCTGGGCTCTGAAAGAGTGTCTTGAGGGTCCAACTGCTCCTTGTTGCTTTATTCTCTTGTTTTTATGGAATTCTGGTTTAAAAAATTATGAATATCATAAATAATTGTTTTTTTTACTTCAGTTTTGACAAGTCAAAGGGAAAACCTAAATATACCCCTCTCCGTGGGTGGATGCTTTTCCATTCCTTTGTCATTGTTCCATCTAGGACACATAATAGATGGTGCAACAGAGCTCCACTGCGGGGAGCTGTGTCTCTGTCTGTTCTCTACCAGCATCCCTCTCTGCCCATCTCTCTCTCTCTGGCACATAGCATCACACGCGGTAGCTGTGGGCCGTTGTCGCTCATGTTAAAAGCTCGGCTGGGAAGTCAGAATCCCTTGGACTGTTGCTCTGTGGCCTCACTGTCTCTCTGCTCTGTAGCCTGGACAAACCATCTGGGTCAGGGTGGGGGAGGTGGTGCACGTCCGTGGTGGTAATGTGCTAGAGTGCAGGTGGTGGGCCGGCAGCTGTGTGGACATACTGTTTGTCTTTTTGTGCTTTTCTCCCTGTTCCCTCCCGTGCATGTGTGTCGACGTATTTTAATCCTGCGTGGTGGAAAAACAGTAACACTGAGACATAGGTGCGTTTGGTGGAGGTCAGATTATTTGTCTCATCCCAGTAGGTAATGTTTGAATTGGGATGAAAGCAAACCTGTGACTTTAATTCAGTGGCAGCGTGGATCTCTTATTGTTTAGGTGGAGTTTGCAAAGACGAAAGATCAAAAGCAAACACTGGTCCAGCAAATGTTAGTTCCTCATTTCGAACAGCAGCTCTCTGCAGGAGCAATGGAAATCAGTCTTTGACCTTACTTTGTCGTCCTTGACATTTCTGCTATTGTGTGTGATCCATCCTCTGTCTCACTGTAGCGGGCTCTGCAACAGTTATAAAAAAGGATTAGGCGGGTTTAAGGTAGACCTTTTCACCACTCTGAATGTCTAAATAAAGAGTGAGGGATCTGGTTCAGAGGCACTGCCAGAAGACCTACTGTAAGATTTTTCAAACACAGATGATAATTAAAGCAGGATCAAACTGCTGCATCATGTGACCACAAAGTTTAGTTGCTTTTAATCTTTTTAATTAACAAACTACAATATAAAGAAATCTTTAGGGATGAACTCAAACATCTACAACAGAATTCTGGTAACTGGCAAGCCATCCTTTATAAGTGAATATATCGTCTGGCCACAACACATAGGCAGAGCTCAGTCATGGGGTGGAATCTACGGGTGGTCTTTTAACCCTCCCACTGTCCTAATGGGTGTCACCCAACCCGGTAGTACCAAAAATTGCAGTTCCACCCTCATCCACTAGGGGCTGGTGTCAGAAGCGAGCAAATCCTCATTGACTCCCATGTTAAAAATACCAATTTCACAGCAGAAATAAACATGTTTACAGCCTGGTACCAAAACATGTTTTTGGTTTAAATGATCTAGTTTACATTCATGACAACTCTGAGGGGGGTGAATTTTTTTCTCACTCTTCTGTTTAAGTGTATTAAAAGCCTAAAATTCTGTATAATTAATGAGCATCAGACCCACGTGACCACAGAGCTAGCTCCGTGGAAAGGCCTCAGCCTGAGCCTCGGTCTGGCCTGGAAACTGTTCCGGGATTTTGAGTCTCTGTGTTTGTGTATTCCTTTTTGGGATATTTTTTGTGCAATTGTTGGACAAAATGACTTGCTGTGGCATTAATTGCACTAATAGAGCATTCAAGGAGTCTCCACTTCATTTTTTTCGGTAAGTAAAATTGTATTTATGTATTTTAGGTCACTGCCGAGCTGAGCTTAGACTTTAACATGTACTGTTTAACCATGAAATTTAAATGTAATAGGGTAAAACCCAGTGCATTTAACATAAACCAACAGCCACTGCTGCAGTTCCCCTCCCCCCAGGGGGATGGGTCAGATGTGAAGATGTAATTTCATGATGACTAATGGACCTTTAACTATATGGGACTTTGATTTACTGCCTAACAAGATACATAACAAATATGAGGTGTCAAGGACAGTGGTTTCAGAAGTTGGGGCCGGCACCAAACTGTGGCTCATCAATTACTGAGGTGATCTGAGATGATCTCTACAAACCCCCCAAAAAGAAAAAAATTTGTGCCAACACCAAATTAGCATTTTAAATGTTACAAAATGAAAATACAACCCTCTTAAATCACATTTAAGTTGAAGATGTTATTTTCTTTCCCCATTTATTTTTACAGCAGCGTTTGGAGAATCCAACTGGGGTTGCAAGTCTTTGCTATGTTAGTTTGTTGGTCCATGGCTGAGACGTTTGGGAATCATTGGGCTAAGAGATCAGATCTGAATGTGTCTTCATGCGTTCTCAAAAACCAAGTTTCATTCTTGGGACCGGACCAGTAACCTGCAGTGACCAAGGTGTGTTGTTCAAATAGGCCAAGGTTAGACTAATCCCTTCCTCTAGGGTCGGTATCCGGTTGTCTCCCTGCTTCAACATCTCAGGTGATTAACAGCTTCTGCAGGAAAACAACAAAAGCACGCAGGATGCTGCCCCCTCTGAAACAGCCCTTCATTTTTCAGAGAGAACGAATTAAAAGTTTTCGCTAGCTTTATTTTTACCTGCGCCACATCGCTCCCACCATTACGGATATTCAGCAGCAAACTACAATCTAACAAAGTGCAACAAGATTCTCAAAAACCTCACAGGCACAAGATGTAGGAACAAACTTTGATGCTCTATTTTTTCTAGCCCCCCCCCCCCCCCCGCCAAAAAAAAGAACAAAGGAAAAATGTGGGCCGACAACAATTAAACAGGAAAATTTCTGGGTTTATCAAAGCTTAAAAAGTGTGTTCATGGGGGAGTGGATGAGGAGAAGGAGGCAGGGCTCTTGTTTTTCAAAGAACAAAGACTTCCCACCTTACTTAGCATCTTTTAAGCTGAAAATGCTGAAAAAGACAAGTTAATTATCCCCTGATTGCATATTCAGAAACGATTATGTTATTGTTTTGTCCTTAATGATGCAAGTTACAACTAATTGCTTCACGTTAATGGATACCAAGAGTCTTTATGAGCTGTGGAATAGCACAATTAGGGAACTGTTAATCTGACTGTGCCATGTGTAAATATTAGTTTTAGGTGTCTATGTATAGTTAATGAAAGCATGGCCATTTGTCTTACACCTTTTATGCATGAGTTTGATCGATGTCTTGCAGGAAACGAGCAGACTCTGCAGTAAAAAAAACTAATTCCATCAGTAGGCAGATAAATAAAGTTTGGTATACACTTTTTAAACAAGTTTAGAATTTTCTTGTTGGGAAAAGAACAAAGTTTCACTGAATTAATTTATCCTACAGCCACATAAACACATTCTTTTTTACAAGTTTAGATTCATTCAGCAGATGTGTTGCAATTTGGAATGTGCAGCTAATTACCGTATTTTCCAGAGTATACATCGCTCCGGAGCAAGCCCCCACAATGCCGCTCAGAAAATGGTCCCAACCCGGAAGTAAGAAAAATTGCAGTTCCACCCTCATCCGCTGGGGGCTGGTACCAGAAGCGAGCAAATCCTCATTGACTCCCATGTTAAAAATGCCATTTTCACAGCAGAAATAAACATGTTTACAGCCTGGTTCAAAAAATGGTTTTTTGTCTAAATTATCTAGTTTATACTTATGACAACTCTGAGGGGGGTGAATTTTTTTCTCACTCTTCTGTTTAAGTGTATTAAAAGCCTAAAATTCTGTATAATTAATGAGCATCAGACCCACGTGACCACAGAGCTAGCTCCGTGGAAAGGCCTCAGCCTGAGCCTCGGTCTGGCCTGGAAACTGTTCCGGTCTTGCAGAAGAAGTTTGACGACTTCCAGAAGGTCGGACTTTTCCTCCTCTCTGTCTTCCAGCAGCAGCTGTCAGATCAGCTCAGGTGATAATCAGCAGGTGCTTTTGTCCTGCAGGACCTGAAGGCCAACGAGTCCCGCCTGAGGGACATCAACAAGGTGGCATCTGAACTGGAGTCAGAAGGTCTGATGGCTGAGGAGGCTCCTATGGTTCAGGCTCAGGTGAGCGTCACCTGTCTGCAGCAGCTGGTCCCTCTCACTTCCTGGTTTGTTAACTCTGCTCGTCTCTGTTTGTAGCAACAAGAACATCTGGGTTCTGCTCCTGGAAAGGTGCATGTTGTCCTCCGCCTCCACCAGAACCAGACGTGGTGTTTTTGTTACCACTCATTTGTTTGTTTACAGGATGAAGCCGACTCTAACCCCGGCTTTCCACAGGAGTCGTCAGCAGCACGTTTACTGCAGCAGCACGTCATAGCTGCTGATAGGAACCGCTGTGGTCAACAGAACCTTTTCCACCGGAGCCGTCAGCAGCGCGAGTCGGCCGCGTCTCAGGAGCAGCATGTCGCGGCCTTTACGCGCCGGTTCTATTTTCTACGCGCGACGCCTCTGAAACGGGTCAAGTTCGACATTTTTAGGGAAGGAAAGACAGGAAATCGGACGCGGAAATTGAGAGAAGCTACCGAGATTTTCAGAATAAAGAACGTACTGCCTTCCGGTTGCTTTACTTTTAAAAAAGGTTACTAACTGAGCTGCCCCGTGAGAAGTTATCACCTAGCTAGCGGTCTCCTTTGTTTTTCAGGTCCGTATTGGCGATTATAAAACGGACAGAACATAAAACACAAACCATGTTGTAGTTTTCTCCTGCTTGTTGTTGTGTTTACTGACGAAGTCACTCGAGTGACTTCGTGCTCGGTCGGTGACAGCTGCTCCCCTGCTGCTTCGCGTCTCGTGGGAAGGGCCAAGCAGCAGCTTACGCGAGCAAGACGTGCTGCTGCAGTAACGTGCTGCTGACGGCTCCCGTGGAAACCCGGGGTAACACGGCGTCACCCTAGAAGGTGAGTTCATTCAGCTGATCAGAGGTCACCTCTGATGGCAGCAGTCACGGCCGACCGTGCTGACATCACATAGGAATTCAGGTGACCCGGCAGGCACCAGGTGCTGGTGAAAGTGGGGACATGTCAGCTGGTTGCCATGGCTACAGTTATCTTTATGCATCTGTATGACTGCTGACTGGTGTGTGTTTCCTGTGACCTTTGACCTCAGACCGTACGGTTGGGCGTTCAGACGACGGCTAACTTTAATTCCATCAAGGTAAGAGGAAGCTCTTCCCTTCCTGTCTGAGCGATCCGTCTCCAGGTTTCCTCGTCCGGCGTCCAGCCCGCTGGCGTCCACCTTCATCTCACTGGGTTTGGTTTCTCTCCAGGAGCTGAACAACCGCTGGCGCTCGCTGCAACATGCTGGGCAGCGCCCATGAGGTGCAGCGCTTCCACAGGTACCCCACACACTTATGTGCCGCTTACGGGTCAGTAGAGTTTGGACCCACACTCAGACGGAGTTCTGATGTCTTCTCAGAGACGCTGATGAGACCAAAGAGTGGATCGAGGAGAAGAACCAGGCCCTGAACACAGACAACTACGGCCACCACCTGGCCAGCGTTCAGGCTCTGCAGCGTGAACATGAAGGCTTTGAGCGTGACCTGGCAGCTCTGGGTGATAAGGTCCGCATTCCTGATCGGTACCAGGACCCGAGTTGTCTCTGGAGACACGTTCTTCATGGTTCTGGTGACTCCACCCCAGCCGTTCCTGATCAGCGATCAGCGGGGTGCTTTCCTATTTAAGGTGGATGGAGGACACAATTTGACGCCAGAAGATTGCCTCAGTTTTGGTAGTAACCAGCCACTCGTGTTACCTCTAGTGTTCCTAGGATTAATGTTATGTCGTAGTGTTTTTGCTCTTATATTGGATTTACCATTCTTCAGGATTCCTGTCGACCTCATTGGATACTGACCTCTACTCCAGGATTTGGATATTCAACACACGGACCTTATCACCACCCTCCATAACCCACCTCTCATCTCACCCAGTGCCCCATCCACCAGGACGCCCCGCTTCTCTCCACCTCTGCTCCCTCTCCTGCGCTTCCCCCGGCTCTCTACCTCTCTCTCCTCCAGCCAACACGTACACCCACCACAGTAAGTCTGCTGAACACCTCTGCCTGCCTACAATGGATTTTGAAACCAGAACCTAAGCTCACCTGTGTTCTCCCTCCTCCAGACGCTGAGCTGTTGTTGCAGTTCCAACCACAGACTTATCTGTGCACCTTAAGTTCCTCCTTATAAATAAATCATTTTTTTCCATCAGTTTTTGGTCAGTGTTGTATTCTGCATGTCTTGGGTTAAGTACCTTCCTCCAAACATGACACTCCTCCTCAAAGAGCAAATCTGTTCAGCACATTCTGACAGACAGACCACCATTCTTCTGTCATGATGCTGTACAGGACATTTTTAGAGTTTTCCTTTTTAAAGATAAATAGGATTACATTTAAATAGCAATACTTTCACATTATCATTTTCCCACACTTCTGTATAACTGTATTTTGTTGTTTTTCAATAAAGAATGACAAACTATTTAAGTTTGGTTTTTGTTGCACACAAATATATATCTGTAAAAAATATCTACAAAGCTAATGTTTACATAACAAGTATGATTGGGTTTTGCAATACGGCACTCAAGTTTATTTTAGTAAGATTTTTAAACCAAGTAAAGTTAGTTAAGAACACATTTCTATTGGCTGCTAAGAAACTGTTGGGATTTAAAATGGGCCTGTTGTACAAATAACTTGTAAATGATTATTCCTCACTTTTGTCTTAACCAAAGAAATTCCAGTAATTGAGCAAAAACATTTATTTTTAACACTACATTTTATAAAACAGGGCGCAAAGTGTCGGCACATTTATGTATGTCGATGGTCCACCCCAACCGAACCAGGAGACACAGACGTCAGGGAGGCCAAGGTTGTCTCTGCAGCTCTCTGGGCACCACGCCTCACTCAGCTGTCTCCAATGATCCAAATGGCTATGGAGAAAAAATAACAGGTTTGTCATAATTGTTTAAAGTACAAAACCATACATGAAGTGGTGAGACAGGTATGTGGAACTTACACTTGCTTTGTGTAGCTGATGTTGGAGACACACAGGCTGCCATGGTGACATTTAAACAGATCTAACAAAAAAATAAAAATGAAAATTAAAAACTCCCAGACCTCATGTCATATTTACTAATCAGCTATGGCTGATTTATTGTTTGGATCACAGTGAGTTACACTAATTCTAATATGTTTTTATTTCTATTATACATACATACTTTTTAACTGTTATTTTCACGACTGTTATCAGGCTCTCTTGTTCTGGTTCTGATGATAATTCCGTGTCTTCCAGTAAGTTATCTTGTGCTTACTTCATCTGTAGAATGTCTCTTTACTTTTGGTAAATTGTACTGAGTCCAGAATAAAGACTAGTTGGCTGTACAAGATACAAACAAGTATCACATTTTGGAAATATATGAAATGTATTTAGGCTGCTAATTTAGCTCGAATACTAATAACTGCAATATTTTCCGGACTATAACTCGCACTTTTTTACATATTCTGGCTGGTCCTGCTACTTATACTCCAGAGCAACTTATATAACAAAATATGTAGGCTACACCGCGCTGCTGCGGGCCGACTCCGACCCACACAAGAATGAGTTCCCCTGTCCCGCTGGGAGGGTTTCAAACACCGCCAGCATCTGTTAGAGCCTGTGGCGGGGTGCTGAGGGCCGGCTCCAGCCCAGGAATGAGCTGTCCTCGCCGGCCGGGAGGGTTTGAAACACCGCCATCCTCTCCTCTGCTGGCTGTTGTTCATTCTGTTATGGTTACCGGTGCTTGTGTTGCTATGTGAAACGCTTGGTCTCAGATTTTGTAAGAAAGATAATAAAATGTCCCCCCAAAATACGACTTAAATATATTTTCTCTTATTCATGATACATTTAATGGCTGGTGCGACTCAGGAGTGATAGCGCCGAAAAAAACTGTACTGAAAACTTGCTCAAAGCAAAATGTTTTCATTACGGAAATAAATTATAAACTTACCGATTTAAAACTTTTTTAATACTGGTACTTCTCACGAACAGGCGCAGAAAACCTCCACCTAAACTCCGTGTAAGGTTCAGGTCGATGGGTGTTCCAGTTAGCTCCGGTTGGGTTGAAGCTAGGTGGCTACATCCGTTAGCTCGGCTCCCACCTCCGCTTTAGCTTTGGGTTAGCCAGGGTTAGCTTCAGGTTAGCTCGTAGCTAGTTCGCCTGGGTGTCGTCACTCGAGCCCAGCCTTACAGCCCCACCCTCAGCGCCTCCTCTCTTCCCTTTTATGGAATTGTCTGGGCTGGACGGAACCTGTGACACGGTCAAAATGGCGGTGGTGGACACCTCCCATTATGGACAGATAACGTGTTATTGAAGCCTATGGAATCGAATTGTCCAGTATATGTACAGTCTATGCTCCGGAGTATAAATTGCACCAGCCACAATACGTATAATGAAGAAGAAAAAAACATATATAAGTCGCACTGGACTATAAGTCACATTTTGGGGTTAAATTTTTTCTTATTTTTCTCATAAAATCTGAGACCGAGCGTTTCACATTGCAAGACATGTACCAGTAACAATAACAGAATAAACAACCAGCTGTTGCATCAGCAGTATGCCCAACAGCACGCCACGGTCTCCAGCAGAGGATGGCGGTGTTTGAAACCCTCCCAGCGGGACAGGGGAGCTTATTCCTGGGCCGGAGCCAGCTCGCAGCAGCGCGGTATACAAGACGCAGGACCAGCCATACTGTGAAAAAAAGTGTGACTTATAGTCTGGAAAATACAGTAACCTAAGATGCAGGATTTTGGCCCGGCTGTGGGAGAAAACAGTAAGACCTGCACACTGCAATAAATTGTAGGCCAGAATAACTTAAAAACAAAAGTTTAACAGCTGCCTTAAAAACTTGAGTCATGTTAACTTAAATGAACACTTTCTTTCAACTCTATATGTCAAGTTGTACAAATATCATAAATAATAACTATGCTTTGTTTGAATATTATTTTGTGCATCGAAAAAAAAAATCTTATTGGATTACAAAGTGGTGTAGCGTCATGAAGGGACTGTTTTCCTTTCTCCTCAGGAAGAACTTATCTCCTTGAGATATTGCTCAAGGCCTTTGATGCCTCTGCATCTAAACTTTTTAACTAGCTATTTGCCTCCCCCTACATCTCAAGAGAAGAAAGAAGACCAAGAACTCTTTTCTCTATTAAATAATAATCAAATACCTTTGTTAGTCCAAATAATCATGTAAATCTCAATGTTAAATCAATCTGGGAAAAGGGAATATTAACTACTTGATATTATAATCCTATGATAGTATTTTAATAAGTAATATAACTTTAAACTACACACTTGACTGATCACACGTAATGTTAAAATCACATGTCACATTCCTTTGTTTCTCCAATCAGAGCTTTCCTTTCTGACGCGTGGCATAATCTGTATGGTGTTTATATTTGTTGTGAATTCTGATTCGACTATAAATCAAAACATCTGAATTATAAAACTAACTCCCACGTCACCCTTAACTCAGTTCAAACGTTCTAGAGTTGCGAGCCGGCCACTCGTAACTTTTTAACCACAAAGAACCTTGACCAGCTGGATAATAAAACCTGTTGCAAGCTCCACCTGAAGCAATTTCAGAGTAAAAGCTGAACTCTCTGACCCTTCAGGGTCCCACTGAAGCTGTCAAACAACTGTCGCTTACCTGGAGTTAATCCCAAGTCTAGTCTGTCATACCGTACGCTGTTTCATCGGCTCCGGTATCAAAGGGGGGTCCGAGGACCTGGCATTCTGGATCTACAACGGAGGTCTCCGTCAAGGGTATGTAGCGTGGCAAGATAGAGTCTGAATGTGGTTTTTGAAACTCTGACTATAGTTTAGAGCAAAACATTCGCTCCCACACAGAACTAATGCTTCTCTGGAAACGAGAGTTCTGATAACAACATTCCACATTTACACCATCCATCTTGCCTCATTCACACCTAGATCCATTCATCACATAGAGTGTTTAGAGTTAGAGTTAGCCTTATTTTAAATTGTTTAGAAATAAATCTTCTTAAACTTTAAAACTTGTCACTCTCTCTTTTGACTCAGGGTTATGACAAAGCGTTACCTAATCCCTGCAATGAAAAGTTCCGATCTTCTGTTTAAAGTTAGTATTCAAAGATTCATCAGATTGATTCCATATTTCCTATGGAATCTCACCTTTGATGGTTTCCTACGTAAGATGTAACTATTGATCCACTACAGTGGAAAAATCATTTTGTCTTGTTAAACATACACACAATTCTACATTATGTTAACTTATAAATTTGAGTTAGACATTAGGGATGAGCGAGTACACCACTATCTGTATCTGTACTCGGAACGGGCGTGGTATAACCCGGAAGTGGGCGTGGTTTAACCGAAAGTGGGTGTGGTTTACATCAATATATTATTTTAAGTCTGAAATTGATATGGAATGATCAGAAGTTGATATGTGTATTGTTTATTTGAAAACTATTTACAGAGCAGCCTCAGAATTGAGATTAAATATTTTTGATCACAATAGTAAAGGAACTATTTCAGAACAAGTTTTTCAGTAAAATCAGAACATTAATATTTGAGTGCATGGATTAATACATCTGAACTCATGCAGTAGGAACTAGGAAATATGAAATACTAGAACCAGACACAACTTTATATATATATTTTTTATTTTAATTTGATTAAACTGATTTTTTTCTTAATGTTCTTGGCATTTTGCCCCATACAAAGTTAAACAAAACAATGTTGATTAAGGTGTGTGTGTCTGAGAGAGATAGAGAGGGAGAGAGATGGAGTTCAAAAAATAAAAAACCCGACCGGAGCGGAGGTAGTGAGTGACTGATGCAGCACGTCAGCTCTGTCTTGTCAAATGCACCAGGTAAGTTACGAAAAAAGTAACTTAAATATTCAACCGAAAAAGAGGCGGGCTGAAGAAAACCTAGGGAAAACTGAAGAAACGTGAGCAACAGTGAAGCGATCACAGCGAGATCCGTTACTGTCTGTGTGTGTGCGTGGATGAGCCGGACGGACTGCGCTCTATGTGACTGGCCAATCACAGAGCGTGAAGACAGTCAATTACCCAATGAGGCTTTTCCTTCAGCATGATTACAGATATTTACGAGCTTTACTCGTTTCATGCTCGTATTCGTCAAAAATGCTTTTTCCATACCGGATACTCATTTGGCTCATCCCTATTAGGCATGTATGATTGTCCATTCAAATTTAAAAAATTTGTTAACTGAGCAAATGGATTAATTGTTTGAACTTGTGTAATCAAAACGGCAGCTGTCATGCCAATACAGGCAAATGGTGAAGCAGGAAGCTAACAACACTGAAAAGTGCTGGCTATCTCACGCCTCATACACAACACAAGGAGCTGAGGCCTGAGCATTTAACAAGAACTACAATTTAATTTAGTTCAGTGGAGTGAAACGGCACAACGTTCTCATTCCTATGACCGCCCTCCTCACTTTCAGTGCCAACATGACAACAACAAATAACTCCACCTTTGGAACACTAAACAAAAACTAAAGAACAACACAACCGCCCACAATAAATGTGCATAAACACCTCCAATTAGAACAAAATAACTAAAAACATGACTACCCACAATGCACCTCACCCAATGAAGCTTTCACGGTGGGCGGGGTGATTTTTGAATCTATAAATTGCAGTTTTAAGTTGAATGAACATGCAACAATGAAGAAAATATAATGATTTGTTGAAATAACAAGCAATTTTAAGTTTTCAATATCAACATTAATTAACAATTAAAACTTAACAGGGGGACTTACATGAAATAGGAAAAATAAATTGAAAAAACTTTTTGAGGCTGTCTGTTTTTTACAGTGCAGAAAGGCCACACATGCATAGAGGAAACATGCTAACTCTGTACCAAAAGGCTGTAGTCAGGATTTGAACCTGTGACCTTTTTGCTCTGAGGCACCAGTGCTGAGCCAGAAGTAAGTTCCCTGCCTGGGCCAGTCTTTTTTTTCCCTCCTCTTTGAGGATTGTTGTGTCATTTGTCAAGAAGCTTCTTGCAGGCGCTAGCTTTTCATGTTGCAATTTGCTACTGGCACTTTCATCATTAAAACTTTTGTACCGGCCTATGATCCTACTACTTTCCCCTGATAACAATTTCTTGAAGATGAGGAAAGAAAATTAGTTCTGGAACAAGAGAACAAGGAGAGGTGACACGACAGGGCTATTAAAAAATCCTACAGCCAATCACAAACCTACACTTGGAGCACACACACTTAAAAAAGTGGGGGGAGAAATATTAGCCGAGCACATTTTAGCTTGTGCTGCAGCTATATTAATCAATGATGCAACTAGAATTAGCCACTACCAATATGTTGTGCTGCTTTGTTGCCTGGTGTTGGCACCAAGGACGCAAGTCGGATCAAAGCAGTCTCGTTCCGTTTTCTGATATAATTTATGACTAACTGGCCAGTCACACTGGGCTGTTTGCATATTTTAAAGAAAATGTGAATAAATTTAATCATCTTTGTTTTCTTTTGCCAGTTTTACTCCTGACTTATATTTTCTGCATCAAGGCAGATTGT
Source organism: Nothobranchius furzeri (assembly GCF_043380555.1). Taxonomy (NCBI): domain Eukaryota; kingdom Metazoa; phylum Chordata; class Actinopteri; order Cyprinodontiformes; family Nothobranchiidae; genus Nothobranchius; species Nothobranchius furzeri. The sequence goes on from NC_091748.1 coordinate 74,197,491, forward strand.
TTCATAGCAGGCTGCTCAAACCGTGAAATAGCTGAGTAGGTGGAAGGGATTGCTGTGTTTCCCAATGGTCCGTTTATCAAAAATAACTTGCCAGATCACATCCCAAATCCCTTTTCTTAAAAAAAACATACTGAAGGGGGGAAAAAAATCATGTGTTTCATTACCATAATTGTTTTTTTCTGGGTGATGGGGGCTCATTCAAAAAAAGAAGAAACACGAACAGCTCTCCTATATAAAACAGGACAATACACGCTCTCATATTTTAGAAAATATATTTAATTTAAGGTTGAGCTTTTATTGCTTTAGTTGCCTAGCAACTGTGTACATTATGTTCATTGAGTTGTTTGAATAGCAACCAGTTACATGGTGAAAATCAGTGTGATCCACATGCTGTATGTAAACTGCATTTTAACATACTGCATTATATCCATATACACCTAAAATAAAATGAAATTTGAAAGGTACAATGAGACAATTTAAAGAGAAATAGGAGACACTTCTTGGCTCCAGCTGACCATCTTGACCCTCGTAGCTGGGACCCAGTCTGCTCCACCTTGTCATTTGCCTGTCAGGCACAAAGTCGACCTCCTGCAGCAACCCGTCTGTGCTGCTACGATGGCTCCAGCAGTGACCCCTCGCCCGCTGGCTGCTGCGTGCACCGCCGGTCTCTCCGCAGCCCGCTGTCACAGCTCCGCTCTTTGGACACGTCACGCCCTCCTCGGACCAAGGCCCTAACAAGACAGAGGCACCAGCAACAAAATTGCGCCACTCACATGGGCGAGGAGAGGGCAACCCACAATCCTCCACACTTGGCCGCTTTGTCCACATCCCGGGACGGTGCTCCAGGTGCCGATCTGCATTCCGGGGGGTCGGGCGCTTGTGTCCATGCCAGAGAAATCACCGTCCAGGGTGCCTCTCTGCGAAGTCCGCACGGCTCCGCGAGGCGAAATTGCGTCATTTTAACAACCACGCCCCTCCACCGCGCCTCCGCACGGCCCAAAATTTCCGCAACGCGCACCTAGGAAAATTTCTAACGACACGGGGCAGTCGGACGCGGAAAAACATGGCGGACCGGCAAGAACTAGTATGGCAGAGGTTCGTAAATACAGACATTTGTATGATTCAGCTCTCAGAGATCACCGTGATCAACATGTTGTTAATAATTCTTGGAGAGAAATAGCTCGCACTGTCGGAAAAGACGAGGACGCTGTTAAAAAATGCTGGAATGCCATGTTGTAAACAACAGTAATTTTTACTTCTGCTATGGTGTAGTGTTGGATGCATGCTGTAGACCTCCATGCTGCCCCCGTTCAGTTTGGGAGAATATTGGCTCACCGCAGACAAGCCGCATGAACCATAAACGCTGCGAGTTGTGAAGCGCGTTCCATCCGCGAGCCGCATCACCAAGCAGAAAAAGAATGCGTCAAGCATAAACCAAGCTTAAGGGTTCACAGACCAGCCCCAAAGGACAAGTGGAAGCTGGAGGGGTTCCAAACCTCAGAGATCCAGAGTACTGACATTTGTAATTTGGCAAATCACAACAGCGTTATGTTCCATCGAGCTCATTCCATCATGAGTTACTCTTCACAGTCTGTTCTCACTGCTAGCCTCTGGGACAACGTTCTGCAGCATTCCATGTAGGACCACTAGGTTCTTAAACAGCTCTGTTCCATATGCCATCAGATTGCTGAATGCAACCGAAATTTTGTTCCCGTACACTTGTTGCACATGACAATAAAAGGAATCTGAATAAGAATCTGATCAGAATCTTAAGAACATAGGAGCGACCCAGAAGTTATTTCTTGTACCACTAAGAAGCCACAGCATCTTTTTGTTTTACTCTAATATTGGGTGAAGAAGGCTAGACTAAACTGAGCTAACGATGCTAACAGTGAACTAGAAACAAATGGTAGACTACAAAAGGATAAGCCACTTTTTCAACTATAATATTACAGCTTAGGTGTGTTCTAGCTGTGTCGTGGTAATTCCATGCTGTCGTTCTTTTTAAAACACAGAAACAGTTTTGTTTACCTGTTTTGTCGCTACGTTTCGCTGGCGGCTGCAGGCTTCTTTAGGCTGATGCTGATGGTGGCGCATCACTTCCTTCTCCGCGACAAAACAGGTAAACAAAACTGTTTCTGTGTTTTAAAAAGAACGACAGCATGGCATATAATATTACAGAGAAATGCATTTCTCTACTTATTAAGTAAGGAAGTAAATTATATTTATATTGCACTTATCACAGATATAGAATTGCAAATTGCTTCACAAAGATCAAAACAAAATAAAAACAAACTCATAAAATCATAATGATATTAACTTCCTGTGTATGACTCGTCTTCACTTGTCATCTAGAACTCTCTGGTGCTGATCGGTAGCTGGCAACAACCATGAAACTAATGAACGGGAGCCGGTAGAGTCACTTATTTATTTTTAAACATGGGTTGTAGTAATCAAATTTGATGACACAATGTCATTTTTACATCTTGCTTCTTTCAGCTATAGAGCAAAGTAATGTAACGGAATGAAATGACTGTTTTCCACCTAAAAGTCATTTCCCCCTCTCCTCAGCAAGAACTAGTCTGTATGAGATATGGCCTCAAGGTCTCATGCATTTGCTTCTAAACTGCTTCCTTTCCAGCCAAAGAGAAGAATGAAGACAAAGGACTCTCTTTTTAATAAATCAAAGAACTCTATTTTTAATAAGCTAATCAAACAAAGTGTTAGTCAATAATAAAATGTGAACCACCTTGTGAAATGAAAATATTGATTACTTTATTATAATCCTATAGAATATAATAAGTAATATAACTTTAAATGTTTCCTCTAGGACTGATCTCACGTAGCGTTAAGACATGACACATTGCTTTTACTGATCCAGTCAGAATCTGCCAGATCTGACGGAGGCGTGGTTTTGGTGGTGTTTGGTAAATCTGTCATCTTTTCATTCGACTGTAAATCAAAACATCCGAAGTATAAAACTATGCCCACGTCATCTTTAATGCCAGTTCAAAGCGTTCTAGAGAAGTTGTTGGAGTGGCCAATCCGTAACTTTCCTCTTCAGCCAACGACAAGCTGGATAAAATCTGTTTCATTTTACCAACCAAGCAATGGTTCCTTTCAGAATAAAAGCTGAACTCATTGACCCTCCAGGTCCATCTGACGCTGTCAACCAACTGTCGCTTTTTTCCTGGAGACAATCCAAAGACTAGTCTGTCGTACTGCTGACGCTGTTTCATCGGTCTCATTCTAAGGGTATGTGTGGAGCGACAAAATGGCGTTGAATGTGTTTATGAATCTCCGAATCAAAGCTTAGTGCCAAGACATCACCTTCACTCCCATCAGAACTAATCGTTTCTTTGGATTTGCTGGTTCTGAGCAACATTCCACACTACACCGTTCTCCGTCTCACTTCACCTTAGTTACACCATACATTTAATGTTTAAAGTTAGTCTAGTTTTAATTTGTTTAATAATAAATCTTTAAACTTTTAAAACTTGACTCTCTCTTTTGTCTCTCAGTCAATATTAAGTGTTACATAATCCCTGCAATGAAAAGTTCCAATCTTCTGGTTAAAAATACCAAAGATCCATAAGATTGATTTGATATTTATTATGGAATCTCATGTCTTATGGTTTATTAAATGATATGCATATTAAATTCTTACAGTAATGTAAGCTAATCCTGTTTGCAGCAAATTTATTCAAAATGCGATGAAAATAAGTCAACATGTCCACAAATCAATGCTTTTTAAATTTTATGTATTTTTTTTCTCAATCAATTAAAATAAAACTTGATTTAATACTATTTAGAAGCTTGTCTATGTAAACTCATCATGCATTTATGTTATCGTGCAAATGAAACAGTGGTACCCTTAAGATATATATGTTTTAATTCAGCTTTGATAATTCTCATAGTGGGAACTTTTGCACATTCATACTTCTTTATTTATTGAACTTTATTAATTTGCATTCATTTATCCATCAGGTTGGTGACTACACACTAAAAGTCAACATATCTAGTCCCAATTAAACCCATTTTATATGTTTATGTACAAAAATAAGTCAAATAATTGTTCAGCTTGTAATATGAACATAGCTCTGAACAGAATCAGTAACAAAGGTGAGAGTTGGACTCCACCAAGGTTGCCTTTTGTCGCTGTACCAGGCTGTCGTGGTGAAGAGAGAGCTGAGTTGGAAGGCAAAGCTCTCGATTAGGGCTGCAACTAACGATTATTTTCATAATCGATTAATCTGTCAATTATTTTTTCGATTAATCGATTAATCGGTTTGTTATTGTTTAGCTATTTAACCTATACAAGTGATGGATGCATTTCAGTTAAGAAAAAAAAAACATAAGAGAATTGTGCAGTTGACTGCAATCTATTTTATTGCACATGAACACAGTCAGCAGTATAAAATGAGCTAAACAGTGCAAAATATCAGTCCAGAATAATTTTTTAGCATTAGCTGGAAGCCTGCTCCTTCCACCATGGATAGTGGCCTCATGTCTTTTACCAGCATGTTTAGAATAGAGTTTGTAAGTGGTATGAATTGCTGGGGGGTGAGTGTCTTGTTCCCCATGTAGTTGTCCATCGTTGCTTGTTTTTTTTTCTGCATAAGAAACACAAATAGACTGAAATAAGTACACATATAAAATAAAGCAGCACACACACTACAACACTAAATCAATATTATATTATTTGAATTAATTAACAATATACAGTGATCATTTATTTTGAGGGTTACGTTCTACAAAATAGCCCGCAACAGGAGATATTCAGAAAAAATTCTAATTTTTTTACTATTAAAAAGCTCTAAGTAAGAAGCTCATGAGGTTTTTACTTTGAGTCGGGAGTGTTTAAATTATCTAGAGAAATGTGAAAAATGTTTATTTTGTGTAATACTGTTGAAACATGATAAAAATGTGTTGTGAGGCGTTTTACAGCGTTAGACGGTAAAACAGCCTTTTAATAGTAAAAAAATGACTTTTTCTGAATTTCTCCTGTATTTAAAAATTGAAAGCGTACAACTATGCAGCGTTATATTCACCTGGACACAGCTCGTCTGTAAATTTTTCACCGCGGAGTTGTCCTTTTTTGAATGAGGAACATAGTTATGGGTTTGTGCCGTTTTTCTCTTAACGAGAACATTCTTATAAACAGACGTGCTGAATTTGGCAAGCGCATGATTCACAACACGGAGGAGATTCACGATGGCATCTAGTCAATCAGAAGTAGAACACCGTAGACTGACGCGGCAAAAAAACATGTTTAACATCCAGTATAACGAACTCAGCTAAAACACTAAGTCCAGCTTGTTTATTTTCTGTTACTTACCGGGCTGGCTCTTCCAAATGACGGCTCACTTGACCGCGGTGCTCTTCCTCTGCTGCATCAGCCCCCACATGTTTTCGTCTCAAATGTTCGCTTAGGGACGCCGTGCTTCCGTGCTATGCTAGATGGTTTTTGCATATTTTACAGGTCACCCGTCTTTTCAAGGCATCTAGAGTAAAGTGCTCCCATACTCGTGAGGTTTTTGTCCGGGGTTTCTCTTCAGTTTTGTCGCTTCTATTTTTCTTCCGTATTTCCTCTTGTTCCGCCATCTCTCACAGCAAGATGAGCGTCAGTAACGTGATACATCATGAAAACCGAGGGCACTCATTGGCTCATTTCTTCTTCTACGGCTCCACTGGTAGATCAGTGGCTCATTACTGCCACACACTGGCGGCAAATTTAACAGCTTGTAACCGATGTCAGATTGTGGTAAAAATAGACTTTATGCGGTAAAATATGATTATTAAACAACTAATCGATGACTAAAAAAGTTGTTAACTATTTTAATAATCGATTATAATCGATTAAATCGATTAGTTGTTTCAGCTCTACTCTCGATTTACCGGTTGATCTACGTTCCTAGTCACGAGCTTTGGGTAGTGACCGAAAGAACGAGATGGCAGATACAAGCAGCCAAAATTTGTTTTCTCCACAGGGTGGCTGAGCTCTCCCTTAGAGATAGGGTGAGAAGCTCAGTCTCCGGGAGGGGCTCGGAGTAGACCTGCTGCTCCTCCACATCAAGAGGAGCCAGTTGAGGTGGCTCGGGCATCTGGTCAGGATGCCTCCTGAACGCCTCACTGGTGAGGTTTTCTGGGCACATCCAGCTGGGAGGAAACCCAAAGAAAGGTCACGCTGGAGGGACTATGTCTCTCAGCTGGCCAGGGAACGCCTTAGGATTCCCTCAGAGGAGCTGGCCCAAGGGGCTGGAGAGAAGGAAGTCTGGGCCTCTCTGCTTATGCTGCTGCCCCATGACCCGAACCCAGACAAGTGGATGAGAATGGATGAATGGGTGGAAGATATAAATGTTATTTTAGGTTCTAGTGTAATTTTTAGATGAATTAATGCACCCAATTACTTAGAATTAAAAAAAAATAATAATTTAGCTTTACCACGTCCTGCTCTACAGTAAATAACTGTATCCTGATCATTCTCTCAGACTGTTCAAGAGTATCTGCATGTTTTGGTGGCTTCTATGGTTGCATTTGTTGTCAAATTAGCCTTCCTACTTTTCTTTTAGAATCCTGCAGCAGAGAATGCAAGTCTCTCTTCATGACCCAAAACCCTACCAATTTATTTTCCCTCGGGATTCAGAACCACCTCAAGAGAACATTTGGCGCCATGCTCACAGATGGGAAATGTTCATTAAACAAACACAAATAAAAAATCCCTGCTGTACCACCTCAGATCCCATGAACCAGTTTCTCCTTCTACGGTAGAAATATGAGATTTTTTAGGACTTTCTTCTGCGTCTTTCACACAGTAATTGAGGGATGCCCCTGAATAAGTCAGGAGCTGTTCCCTCTTCTTCTTTTTTCCGTGCAGCAACTTCCTTTTTTGTAGATTCCCAGCCCAGAAAATAAAAAAAAGAAACACTGCAGTGGTAACATCTGTCTCAGAGGAAGAAAACGTGATGATAAGAGGTCTCGTCCACGTTTCTGGGCATTCCATCCCAGCTAAATTACACGTTGTTGCAGCCCGGTTTCATCACAGTCACTCGTTTTGTCTTCTTTTGACTTGTTTATTCACTTGCCTGTTATATAGTCTTGCACAAACCCATATACATGTGCAGGGGGGCCATGTAGTTTCTTAATGCTTACCCACGGCTTCTCTTTTCGGTCTTCTGAAGACCTTTTTCGTTTTGCAAGGGTACCGAGCTTTCCACTGCTCCTATTTATAGCTAAAGTGTGCACACCAGAGGGAGTATGAGTGTATGCACTTGTTCTTGAGTTTGTGGTTTGGATACTGGTTTGATATTTGAATTAGTGGGTCATTTAAGAGGGAAAATGGAGTAGTGGGATGTAAAGAGGTCAGCCGTCTCATGTAATTCAATCACATTCAGCAGGATTTGGTTAAAGACGACATCCGGCGAGCCATCAGCTCTCACCCTGCAATTATGGTAAATACTGACGCTGTCTCTTGCCCAGTTTGACAAATTAGCACACTGCGGCTGACTGGGGCCTAATAGCCGGGCAGCTATTGTACAAAACAGGCAGTTTTAGTACTACATCAAACTTTGCCCTCTATGAGATGCAGATACAGCTCAGTCTCCTGGACGTCATCCGCCTGCCTGTCCTTATTATCCTCCCAGAATACCGACCTGCAGGTTGCAGCTCATTTGCACAACATTGTTTGCTGCCTTTTTCAACGGCAAAACAGAAAAGGCGCATGTGCTAGATGAAGAGCACAACACACGACACCTAACGGCGTGCATCAGTGATGTGGCAGCAGGAGAGTGAGAAGCCTCTTTTCCTTCTGCCAAGCTTTGATACGAAGCCGGTCTCCCCCCGAACAACAGGCCAGTAAAAGTTCTTAGATGAGGATTAGTGTGAGAGCAAACCGCAACAGGAGCGAGCTCAAACAAACAAACACATTCTGTTGGACACAAAGGCTAATAACACATGCAAATACCCTCACATGCACGGTTACGTCCACACACTAATTCCAGTGCCACACACACACACACACACACACACACACACACACACACACACACACACACACACACACACACACACACACACACACGTATGTGCTTCTCTCTCCACGAGTGCTGAGCGGCGGGCTCACTGAGGCAGAAAGTCATGTTTATGAATGTGCAGGGTTCATGCACTGTGTTTGTTTGGATTGTGAGAAAGGTGAATTGGCCCACCTTTAGGTTTGGGACTCATTCTGCAGCTTTTCTAATAACAGAAAAGGCTCAACATTTTCTCCTCAATTATTGTGAAAAACAGTTCATGCATGATTGACAGAGCCTATTAGAGAGCTCTTTTTTCCAAATCAGAAAGTAATTATAAAGAGAGCCTCTTGGGTGCCCCCCCCCATGTAATCTGGTCACAGTGGCTAGAGATCACCCCCTGATAGGCGCCTGATTGCCGAACTCCCTCCGATACATTGCCCACGAGCTGTCTACCGCTTGCCCCGCTGTCTTCATTAATGAAAGTATCCTACAGTCATTTATGTTTTATAACTACGCTCATTTCCTGTGCAGTAAACCAGCTAACAAGCAACAGGGAGCAGGAAAATAATGTAAATACCTTCTGGAAAATGATAAACCCCGAGGTAACCTAATCATATTTACACAGTGTTTCACAGGAAGGTCCTGTTGGGGTGAAAAGCAATTACTGTAGCCGTATTTGCAGAGTGTAAGAAAGAGGCCTGGTTGACAGAACTTTGATTTGTGTTTTCAGAGAAACGGAGTAATTGACATGCCACCTGAAGTGACCCAGAACCGGGCCGCGCTCTGAAAGGTGGTTTAGTTTAGTTGTTTTTAGCCTCCCGCACAGTGTGACAACAGACTGCTCTCTGAATCTGTTACCCACTGATAATGACCATTTCATTTGTATTTTTAATGAATTTGGGGTATTTAAACACAAGAGGGGTGTCCTCACACACATACACCAACACCAGCCCCCCCCCCCCCCCCCCCCCCCCACACACACACACACACACACACACACACAACATATATACCAAGTAGTGTTTCTATGGTTACATTGTGATTTCTTAGTAAATATTTGGTGAGAGAAACTTTATTGTATTTATCCTAGTGAATCTATAATTAAATGGGTGAACTAGAGTCGTTGATGAGTTCTTGTTGTGTTGAAATTCTAATTCCATCTTTTAGTTCTTTTTAAAACAAAGAAAGGTTTTATTTACCTGCAACGTGCCGCAAACGAAACGTTGCAGGTAAATAAAACCTTTCTGTGTTTTAAAAAGAACCAAAAGATGGGTAAACTAGTAGTAGCACATTCAATGTCAAAGAAAGTAAAAAGTTATTATCAGGAGAGGGAGAATGTTTAAGTGGTTAGCAGCAGTGTGCTAGACGATGGCCTCCTCCATGAGGCCACCACAGCTCAGCAGAACACCACTGTAGCTTCTTCTGGGGAGAAAAACACTTAGAGAGAAAATAAAGTTAACAGCTGAAATTGCAGAAAATAATACAGTTAAAGAGCAGATTGTAGAAGAAAGTAGTCGAGTGTGGAAAGTTGCCAATATGTCCTCCAGCAGTCTAAGCCTATAGCAGCATAACTACAGAGATAACTCTGGATAACCTATCCTTTTTAGATGGAGGCACGTTGGAGGCAGGGCAAGGGAGAGCCGTCTTTACCGACTGTACACTCCACCTCCCTGTACTCCCCCACTTGTCCAGATTTAGGCTAACATCAGATTTTAACCATAGGCCCTATCAAATAAAAATGTTTTAAGCCTAGTCTTAAAAGTAGACAAGGTGTCTGCCTCACGGACTAAAGCTGGGAGCTGGTTCCACAGGAGAGGAGCCTGATAACTAAAAGATTTGCCTCCCATCCTATTTTTAGATATTCTGGGAACCACCAGTAAACCTGCAGTCTGAGAGCGAAGTGCTCGTTTAGGAACATATGGAACAATCAGATCACTGATGTATGATGGAGATTGATTATTAAGAGCTTTATTTATGAGAAGGAGGATCTTAAAATCTATTCTGACTCTAACAGGTGGCCAATGTAGGGAAGCTAGTCAATTAATGACTTCACCACAGAATCTCCTCTCCTCTAGCGTAGCTGCTACTTACCACATGTCCAGATTTATGGTGTTTTTTCCTCCTGAAGGAAGGATTGGAAGTTTGTTGAACTTACAGCCATTTTCCCTCTGTTTGTCTCCGTTTCTGGTTAGAGTCTCTGCTCTTAAGAAAATAGGAAACACATCCAAGTTTTACAAATTGGGCAAAATTTCACACAGTGCTCAGACTATTTCCTGTAAATGTTTCAGTGTCGACCCGGAAAGCAGACGAATAATGTCGTGGTTACCCATTTGGCATGCAGAGTTCAGTAGACAGAAGAGCTGAGGAGCCATGTGATATTAATGCTCGCGTCACGGCGAGGGGAGAGGCCCCAACAATAAACACTGAAATTCTCACAGATACATCAAAGCTGTTGCATAATGAGCTTCTGCATCTTAAAGCCACGACTGCGGCGTAGACTCTGAGCCTCTAATGTGATAGTTCCCATTTCGTAGAGCGTTCAAATCATATTTCATCCCTGAAACGTCCAGCATCCTGTCAGAGAGCAGCTGACTATCAGAGGAGTGTGTTTGCACAGCAGCACACACACACACACACACACACACACACACACACACACACACACACACATAGCATCACCATGCTGATGTTGCACTCAGGGCCGTCGTCTGATACCTAATGCTGTATGAAAATTAAACAAGTTCATAGGTTGTTGTAGCAATTACCAGAGACCTTCTGCTTTTTCCCCTTCTCCTTTTGCAGCGACTCCTGAGAAGCCAAACGGGCTCTAAATGTGCCGGCCCTTCTCCACGCTCGCAGGCCGACGCTAAATTATGTCCCAAGGAAGTCTTTTAACAACAATTTTTTGCCGAGTTTACACCCCGCTGCATAAGAGGCAGCGACATGAATAAGTGGTGCACCACCTGGGTTCTGGGTCATTCTGGTTAATAGGGTGTGATATAGTCGCTGTATGTGGGTGGAGGTGGGGGGAGGGCCAGGTTACTGATTACTCCTCCAAACGATTCAGCCTCTTTCATTATTCCAGTGGAAATGCTCCGAGGAATACAATGCAAATGTCCTCCACACATACAAAAGGCATTCAATTAGGTGTGCTAATGTGGAAGAAGTGAATTTGAATAGTTTTTGTTATGTTAATAAATTGGAATTATCACATTTAACAAACGTTACGTGTTACTACCTGGAGCCAGGACCTGGGATTTCTATTTCAGCCAATTAAAAACACACCTGGCTTTGTTGCTGTCTGACATTTGTCACCTTCAAAAACCATAAAAATCATCTTTAAAGGTGTGGCTCACTCGTTTAATCAGTACATTTGCAGTGAGCCACATCAGGGCTGAGCTTCAGACGGCAGGATTTGGACTTCTCACCTCCGTTTCGCTATCAGCAACACAGCCCTACCACTGACTCCGTTTGCTCTGCGACGTTGATGTTTTATCTCCACAAATGACACAAGCCTGGAGGAGTTCTGCTGTGTGGTGGAGTTGCTAAAACAGTTAGCTTATACTAACATTCTCTGCTGTTTCCTGGACGCGAGTCAAGATGGCGCGTCCGTGAATGTTAGTGACAGTGTGACGTAGATCTGTCAGGATTTTCTAATCCTAGAGTTTCACCGTCTGTTTTCTATCAGAAGTTGATGCAGGAGACAGGTGTAGGCGACTATTTTCATGTTCAGCCTGAATTACAACTACAGTGGTCGATTATAATCAGCAGGATCAATCAAAATGTTTTTTTCAGTGTTCCACACTTTAAACAGCTCAGCCAAATTTGATAAACACAGAGAACTTACTCACATCTGAAGGATTTAAGCATCGTAACAATGCATCCATTTCTCTGCTGAATTACTTTTGACTAAAATCTATATTTTATGAGCATCACTTTGAGTCGTGTGTATTATTTCAATTCATCACAACCCTCTTTCTCTTATACTTACTGTGCTTGAGAAAGGGCTAGCACAGACCAAACAATAACTCATTTTATGTGTTCTTCTCAAAATGATAACAATCAACCATCTTCCTGTGATGCATAAACTCCCAGCTTCTCCTGTGGCTGTGTTTTGGTTTCTACTATTACATTATAGTGACTGCCCACAGCCCAGAATAATACAATCATTTGTCTCGCTCACCAGGAAGTGCGGACGCACCGCTATTCTGCTCCTGTACTTCCTCTTGTTCTTCCTTTAGTTTTTTTTTACTCTCTGCTTCTCCGACTTGAAGTTAGACGACTTCCTCATGCATGAAACTTTGTATTCCTAATCAATTCTCAGCCGCGCCAACACTCAGCTGCAAATCCTCAAAACGTCTCAGCGGGAAGCCGCCTTCGCAGGCTGAAATGTTTGGCAATTCATCACTGTGATTTCCACGTCAAAAACCTGAAATTAACGAGGGTGTAATCTTTTCTTTTTTTTAATTTAAAGTCTTCCTCATGAAGGACTGCCTGTCATATTTTAATTATGTCAAATGTCTCTGCTCTGTGATTATTTTCACACTACGGCCTGAAAAGCCTTTAATTTGTTTTATAAAAAAAAGCGGGAGAAAAAGCTGCAGTTTTCATGATTCTTTGTCTGTTTGATAAAAACTACGTTTTTAATAGCTGTACTAATTGCACGTTTAAGTTTTTGTGCCTAGTTTTTTTAATTCTCAGCTGTAACGCGTCATCACAGCCGTTGCCGAGGTCATCTAAAGCCTGATTCATGCTTCTCCGTCTGTGTCAGTGCGGAGACGCGCAACGTCCTTGCGGGCCTAACGGAGAGCGCCGCAAGGACGGACGGAGTCGAGCTCTCTTTTCTAAACATCCGTCAGTCGAGACGGACAACGCAAGCTTGTGATTGGTCAGGACGCCGCTGTCGTCTACACCGCCGCCATTGCGCCCTCAAAAACATAAAGAGAGCCGAGGATAACTAGCGGCAGACACGGAGAAGCTTGAAGAATACCTCGTGAAAAAACTCTAAAAATATGAACGTTTGATTCCCCCGTGACAGGAGGAGTAAAAAGATGCACAGCAAGCATTTTACTTGTGGACGGAAATGACAGGAAACGTGGGTTTAGAGGTGGCGAGTGCATGAAGAGGTGGAGGAGAATGAGAGACAAATATGTTTGTGTTAAAAAGTCTCATATACAAAAATAAATACACAATATAAACACACTATCTTGTACCGATACATGACAGGATACCACAGAACAGCGCTACGCCCTCTGCTGTCCTGGTGGGGACTTGCTTTGCAACACTCCCCAGGAGACGGAGAAGTTTGAGAGCAAAACGCTTCCGTCAATCCGTGCGTGTCTGTCCCTTGCGGAGCTGACGGAGAAGCATGAACCAGGCTTAACATTGAACTGTTGTCGTCACAAAACCGTGTTTCTGCTATTTTTACTCGATTAAGCACCAAAAGCTAAAAACAACAAACTACAAAGAACACAGCCCCCAACACAGAACATGACAGACGATATTAAATCACTTCTCTGCATTGATTTGCATATTAATCAAAATGCCATTTTTGCAAGGAGCCCTTTGCTTCTCCCTCTTTTAACAAAAGTAACAGAGCAGCACTGACAAAAGACTGAAGTCATCCTCGAGGGCCACCTTCCTCTTCGTTTCAGACGTTTCTCTGCTTCGGTTCTCCTGATTTGAATCAATAAGTGAATAACAGGCTTCTGCAGACCATGAAGACACGAAGAACGGGCAATCCAACCAATGAATCAGCTAAAATAAACAGCTAAAATATGCAGAACAGTGGTTCAAGAGGACCTGGATGTTTAGGTGGGGATGTATTATTCATTTAATTAATAAACTCTTTTTTTTCCCACAGTGACTTACAAAGGATACAGCTACAAAGCAGTCAGTGAACCTAACAGGCATGTTTTTGGTTTGGAAGCCGGAGTTTCCAAGAGCCCATGCATGCACGGGAAGATCCTGCAGACACAGCATAGAAAGTCTGCAGACGGGCTTTAAACCTGCCATCTTCTAGCTGCAAGGCAGCAGTGCTAACATGCAGAAGAGTTGATTTAAAGATATGTTCCAACCCAAAGTAAAATTTAGTCTGTTGCTACATTTCTCAGAGTTAGTTAAGTAGGGAAATTCGATTTGTAACCACCCCAGTCGTTCTCCTGATCTGACAGTACTCTTTTAGCTTTAGCTTAGCATAAAACAATGCAAGTGAATGGCACCAACTAGCCGTGTGTGTGAAAAAGTAAGTAAGTTTAACTAATCTAAATATTTAAGTCCTAAGATTATTTTTGCCGTGAGTCACTTTGGTGTGTTATCATCACTTTAGTCTGATACACAGGATCAGTATGCTAGCACTCTTTCTGAAAATAGCGGTATACTTAAAGCTGGAAGCTGGGGGAGTTTTGGGAGGGGACTTGTTCCGGGACATGCAGGCATCCTCGGGTCTGGACCATCGACATATAAATATTGGACAATGGGTTTCCATAGACTCCAATAACACATTTTTGAAGATAAATGGGAGGTGGCCACCACCACCATTTTGATCGTGTCACAGGTTCCATCAAGCCCAGACAATTCCACAAAAGGGAAGAGAGGTGGAGCTGAGGGTGGGGCTGTAAGGCTGGGATCAACTGACGACACCCGGTCGAACTAGCTGCAAGCTAACCTGAAGCTAACCCAAAGCTAACGCGGCGGTGGGAGCTAAGCTAACGGAGGTAGCAACCTAGCTACAACTGGAGTTAACTGCACAACACCAGAGCTTCTGAGTCAGAGATACGCCGGGCTGACGGCTGGGTAAAACCGGGTGGAACACAGAGGTCTCACCGAGAGCTCCACAAGCCGGCAGCCGCACAGCAGACAAGCGCCGCTGCAATCTGAGATGCACAGAGCTGCCGCTGGGGAGAACTGGGTGGAAAGATTTCCATCCCAGAGTTCCACAAACCGTCAGCCTGCGCAGCAGACAGAAGCCGCGATCAGACAGAGATGCGCCGCGCTGCTGGGAGGGGAGAAACGGGTGGAAAACAGAGGTCTCCCGAGAGGTCCACAAGCCGATAGTCGGAACCCAGCTCCACCAACATGTTATATTTCAACCCATTTTCTAAAGTGCAGCATTATGTTAAATGCACTGGGTTTTACCCTATTACATTTAAATTTCATGGTTAAACAGTACATGTTAAAATCTAAGCTCAGCTCGGCAGTGACCTAAAATACATAAATGTAATTTTACTTACCGAAAAAAAAATGAAGTGGAGACTCCTTGGACGCTCTATTAGTGCAATTAATGCCACAGCAAGTCATTTTGTCCAACAATTGCACAAATAGAATAGAATAGAATAGAATAGAATAGAATAGAATAGAATAGAATAATCCTTTAATAGTCCCACAAGGGGAAATTTGGTTGTGTCAGCAGCAACATCACACATATACAAACAATGCAGGACACAGAACAGAAGCACAGTTATTACATATTTACATCATGGACAATAGTTACCAGAGCAGAGTACAATACAGTTGTTTATATAAGCGCACACATAATGTGTAAGCATAGCAGGATACTGAAGATGTTAAAATAGTTTTAAAAGTTTAAGATGATTAAAAGAGTGCAGATTGTTTATTTTTTACCCGTTCATTAAAAAGTAGACATGTAGCCTTCAATAAATTATTGCATGTATAAGCTGAGAAAAAGTAATGTGTAAGTTATAATTGTAGAAGTTATTACAGCACTGATGCCGACAACTGTTTTTTTTTTGGGAGCAGTTCTGATTGTACAGTCTAACAGCTGCAGGGAGGAAGGACCTTCGGAAACGCTCCTTCATGCATCTAGGATGCAGCAGTCTGTCACTAAAGGAGCTCTGCAGTTCAGCAACATTTACATGCATGGGGTGGGAGACTCTGTCCATCAGAGATGTTATTTTGGCCAGAGACCTTCTGTCTCCCACCACCTGCACTGGGTCTAGGGTGCATCCTAGAACAGAGCTGGCCTTCCTGATGAGTTTATCCAACCTCTTCCTCTCAGCTGCCTATAAACTGCTGCTCCAACATACCACGCTGTAAAAAATGACAGATGCTACCACAGAGTCATAGAAGCTCTTTAAAAGCGCTCCCTGTACCCCAAATGACCTCAGCCGCCTCAGCAGGTAGAGTCTGCTCTGACCCTTCCTATAAAGAGCATCCGTGTTGTGGCTCCAGTCCAGTTTATTATTCAGGTGAACACCCAGGTACCTATAAGAGTCCACTATCTCAATGCCCACTCCCTGGATGTTCACCGGTGTCACTGTGGTGGGTCTGCGTCTCCTGAAATCCACCACCAACTCCTTGGTTTTCCCGGCGTTGATCAGCAGGTGGTTCTGCTGACACCAGTCCACAAAGTCCAGAGTCCCCCGTCTGTACTCTGAGTCATCCTCACCAGTGATGAGGCCAACTATGGCAGAGTCGTCAGAGAACTTCTGTAGGTGGCAGCGTGGGGAGCTGATGGAGAAGTCAGCAGTGTAGAGGGTGAAGAGGAACGGTGCCAGCACAGTTCCCTGTGGGGCCCCCGTACTGCAGACCAGCGTGTCAGAGACACAGCCCTGTGACCTCACATACTGTGGTCGTTCTGTGAGGTAGTCCAGTATCCACTGAGACATGTGGTGGTCCACTCCCGATAACTCCAACTTATTTTTCAGAAGTCGTGGTTGGATGGTGTTGAAAGCACTGGAGAAATCAAAAAACATGATCCTCACAGTGCTTCCAGGCTTCTCCAGGTGAGTCAGAGCTCGGTGCAGAAGGTAGATGATGGCGTCCTCCACCCCAATGCCAGGCTGGTAAGCAAACTGTAGTGGATCTAATGAAGACCTCACCAGGGGACGCAGATGGTTAAGAACCAACCTCTCGAGTGTCTTCATCAGATGCGATGTGAGGGCTACCGGCCTGTAGCTGCTGAGGTCCTTGGGATGGGAGGTCTTTGGTACCGGTACCACACAGGATGTCTTCCACAGCTGTGGTACTTTCCCAAGCGATAGGCTCAGGTTGAACAGGTAACCTAGTATGCCACACAGTTCATCTGCGCAGCACCTCAGGAGCCTGGAGCTGACGCCATCTGGGCCTGCAGCCTTATGCACCTTGATCTTGCGAAGCTCGTTCCTCACTTGAAATGCTGAGATGGAGAGAGTGGGTTTTGGGGGAGGGGTGTGTATAATGGAATCCACAGAAGCCGGGGGTGGGAGTAATGACTGGGAGCTGGGAGGTGTGAAGCTGAGAGGTGTGAATTCCTGAGGTGAAGGACAGGCAGTCCCTGAAGACAAAGGAGATTGCAGCAGGGGGGACGATGCTGTGGGAGGGGTGGGTGGTTGATCAAACCTATTAAAATATTTATTTAGGTCATTCACCCACCCCACGTCTCCCACAGCCTGGGGGGTTGGTTTTTGTCCTGAGATTGTCTTCAGGCTGTTCCAAACCCCTCTGATGTTGTCCTGCTGTAGCTGCTCTTCCATCTTCCTCCTGTAGTTTTCCTTTCCTTGCCTTATCTTCCATTTCAGCTTCTTCTGAACAACTCTCAGCTCCTGTTTGTCCCCCGATCTAAAGACTCTCTTCTTCTCCTTGAGGAGAGCCTTAATTTCAGGATTTATCCATGGCTTGTTGTTGGAAAAACACCGTATCTTTTTGATGGGTACGGTGTTGTCCACGCAGAAGTTCATGTAATCCGTAATGCAGTCTGTGATGCTGTTGAGGTCATCCTCCAGGGGGCTGCAGAGGTTGTCCCACACAGTCGAACGGAAACAGTCCCTCAGGGCCCCTTCAGTCCCTGCCGACCACCTCCTTACTGTGCGTTTCACTACTGGTTCTCTGCGTACTAGAGGTTTATACACAGGCTGGAGATGAACCAGATTATGATCTGAGCCCCCCAGGGGAGGGAGAGGTGATGAGCTGTATGCCTCCTTGGTGTTGGCATACAATAAGTCCAATGTTTTATTGTCTCTGGTGTGGCAGGTAACATACTGGGTGAAAGTGGGGAGAGTGGAGGACAGGGAAATGTGATTAAAGTCCCCAGAGATCAGGAAAAGGGCCTGAGGGTGCTGTGTTTGGAGTCTGCTGGTTACAGTGTGCAGGACCTCACAAGCTGCTTCAGTGCCAGCAGAGGGCGGGACATACACAGCTATCACAATAACATGTGTAAACTCTCGCGGTAGGTAGTACGGTCTCATGCTAACCGCTAGCAGCTCAATGTCCTTACAGCATAGCCTCTCTTTGATAGATAAATGCCCAGAGTTACACCATCTATCGTTCACAAACACAGCCAGACCCCCTCCTCTCTTCTTACCGCTCTCCGTTGTCCTGTCGGCCCGGATCAGATGAAAACCATCCATGTTTATGTGTGAGTCCGGAGTTAGCTCAGTTAGCCACGACTCCGTGAAGCACAACAGGCCGCACTCCCTGTAGCTCCTCTGATGTCGGGTAAGAGCCGCCAGTTCGTCTACTTTATTGGGGAGAGATCTCACATTCCCCATAATAATAGATGGAATCGCTGGCCGGTACCTCCTAACTTTACTGCGACGCCCGATCCCGGCCCGAGTACCGCGTCTCTTCCTCCTCACCTCGCGGGGGATGTTAGCTTGCTCAGCGGTAGGCATAGCAGAGGAGGCTCCGAGGGCTAACAGCTGATCCCTGCTGTAAACAATGGGAGATTGGCCCTCCACGCTCTCTCCAGACAAAGACGCCGTAAAAAATGTGATAAAGAACACAATTGTCCAAAAAATTCTGAGCTCCATTGTGGGGAGCAGCACTCCACAATAGAAAAACAAAACAAAAAACTCAAAAAAAAAAAAACAACAGAGAAACATATAATTAAAAAGGAACTCGGTCCGGTCAGAGCTGCTGATACTGGCTGCCAGCTCGGAGCGGCGCCTGAGAGTTATATATATATAATATCCAAAACAGAATACACAAACACAGAGACTCAAAATCCCGGAACAGTTTCCAGGCCAGACCGAGGCTCTACTGAGGCCTTTCCCCGGAGCTAGCTCTGTGGTCACGTGGGTCTGATGCTTATTAATTATACAGAATTTTAGGCTTTTAATACACTTAAACAGAAGAGTGAGAAAAAATTCACCCCCCTCAGAGTTGTCATGAGTGTAAACTAGATCATTTAAACCAAAAACATGTTTTGGTACCAGGCTGTAAACATGTTTATTTCTGCTGTGAAATAGGTATTTTTAACATGGGAGTCAATGAGGATTTGCTCGCTTCTGACACCAGCCCCCTAGTGGATGAGGGTGGAACTGCAATGTATTTCATTTCCGGGTTTGCCTCAATTTTTCACCTGCATTGTGGGGGCCTGGTCTGGACCTGTCTCAAAGCGGCTACAGTTGACTTGTTATGCATGTAATCAACATTAGAGAACGTCCACTCACAGCGTCTATTTTTTATGGGTTTTTATGGACGTTCCTTTTGTTCCAAGTTCAAATCACTTCGTCATTTTTAGAAAAGAAAAGAAATAAAGGAGTAAATCAAATGTAGAAAATCGTTTTAGTTTCTAGTTTGAATTTATTAAATATTTTGCAGAAAAAACTTTCTCTCAGGAATAATAATCATTGAATAAGAAAACAATCACTTAGCTTCTGCTGTTAAGGAATGAAAACCCATCCAGAGGGAACATACTTCCTGGTACAATTCCTGCTAGAAAAATGGCGCCAACTTGTAATCACAGCTTTTTTTTCTTTTAGTAGCAATTTACTCTTTAGTTACTAAAACATATGCTACAATACTAGACAGTTTTCTTACAAATAATGTTGTCTCTTACAAGGAAACATCAACAAAGCTCTGAGAGAAAACAGCAATTATCCAATTGAAGATAGAAAATGTCTTCACTCAACAGAATGTGTGCAAAAGAGTTTCCAGAAGCACGGCAGGTCTGAGAAAAGACCTAAAAACAATTTAAAAACAAAATAACACAAAGGAGTTGACTTAGAGAGCAACGTTAGACTAAAACATGATGGAAATTGTTTGAAATTTAAATTAGCAATTTTCAGGAATTATGTATTATTTTTTAGAAATCTGTGAAAGTGATAGTCCCTATACACCTTAGTGGGTGTTTCCCACTTTGACCTTGGGGCTTCCAGTTCATACTCTAGACAAACGTTCCTGTGTGGCATATATATATATATATATATATATATATATATATATATATATATATATATATATATATATATATATATATATATATATAATCAATTTATAAATAATCAATTTCTGATTAAATACCACATCTCCAGGTCACATACATACATACTTATATATATATATATATATATATATATATATATACATATGTATACATGTATACGTATATATGTATATGTATATATACACTCAACAAAAATATAAATGCAACACCTTTGTTTCTGCTCCGATTTTTCACGAGATGGACTTAAAGATCTAAAATTCATTCCAGACACACAATATTACCATTTCTCTCAACCATTGTTCACAAATCAGTCTAAATGTGTGATAGTGAGCACCTGTGCTTTGCTGAGATAATCCATCCCACCACACAGGTGTGCCACATCAAGATGCTGATGTGATGTCATGAGTAGTGCACAGGTGTACCTCATACTGCCCACAATAAAAGGCCACCCTGGAATGTGCAGTTTTTTTGCTTTACTGGGGTCTGGGGACTCAGAACCAGTCAGTATCTGGTGTGACCATCATTTGCCTCATGCGGTGCAACACATCTTCTTCGCATAGAGTTTATCAGATTGTCAATTGTGGCCTGTGGAATGTCGGTCCACTCCTCTTCAATGCCCGTGCGAAGTTGTTGGATATTAGTTGGAACTGGTACACACTGTCATATACGCCGGTCAAGCACATCCCAAATATGCTCAACGGGTGACATGTCCGGTGAGTATGCTGGCCATGGAATAACTGGGACATTTTCATCTTCCAAGAATTGTGTACAGATCCTTGCAACGTGGGACCGTGCATTATCTTGCTGAAACATGAGGTGATGTTCTTGGATATACGGCACAACAATGGGCCTCAGGATCTCATCACGGTATCTCTGAGCATTCAAAATGCCATCAATAAAATGCACCTGTGTTCTTCGTCCATAACAGATGCCTGCCCATACTATAACCCCACCACCACCATGGGCCACTCGATCCATAACATTGACATCAGCAAATTGCTCATCCGCACGACGCCACACACGCTGTCTGCCATCTGTCCTGAACAATGTAAACCGAGATTCATCTGTGAAGAGAACACCTCTCCAACGTGCCAGACGCCAACAAATGTGAGCATTTGCCCACTCAAGTCTGTTACGGCGACGAGCTGGGGTCAGGTCAAGACCCCGATGAGGAAGACGAGCATGCAGTTGAGCTTCCCTGAGATGGTTTCTGACAGTTTGTGCAGAAATTGTTTGGTTATGCAAACCAATTGTTTCAGCAGCTGTCTGAGTGGCTGGTCTCAGACGATCTTGGAGGTGAGCCTGCTGGATGTGGAGGTCCTGGGCTGGTGTGGTTACACGTCGTCTGCGGTTGTGAGGCCGGTTGGGTGTACTGCCATATTCTCTGAAACAGCTTTGGAGATGGCTTATGGTGGAGAAATGAACATTCAATGCATGAGCATGCCAATTGCACGCTCCCTCAATGCTTGTGGCATCTGTGGCATTTTGCTGTGAGACAAAACTGGACATTCCAGGGTGGCCTTTTATTGTGGGCAGTCTAAGGCACACCTGTGCACTACTCATTATGTCAGATCAGCATCTTGATGTGGCACACCTGTGAGGTGGGATGGATTATCTCAGAAAAGCACAGGTGCCCACTATCACACATTTAGACTGATTTGTGAACAATGTTTGAGAGAAATGGTAATATTGTGTGTCTGGAATGTATTTTAGATTTTTAAGACCATCTCATGAAAAATCGGAGCAGAAACAAAGGTGTTGCATTTATATTTTTGTTGAGTGTATATATATATATATATATATATATATATATATATATATCCATCCATTGTCTGAACCCGCTTTGTCCACGTAGGGTCGCAGGGGGTGGGGTGGGTGGGTTGCTGGTGACTGTCTCTTAAGTACACCCTGGACAGAGAGCCAGTCCATCGCAGGGCAACACAGAGACACACAGGACAGACAATTATACATATATACATACATATATATATATATATATATATATATATATATATATATATATATATATATATATATATACATACATGCATACATATATATGTATGTATGCATGCATGTGACCTGGAGCTGTGGTATTTAATAAAAAATTGATGATTTATATAATTTGTTGTCTGGGAACCATGACTCAGAGCCAGCTTTGTGCCGATGCCAGGATTGCCAGATGCCCACGCTTGTGGCATTAAGTTTTTATTTGAGTCTTCAAGCACACATGCATCAATAATAGACCAGTAATTGAAAAAAAAGGAAAATTAAAGCTGGCTCTATTATGTAAATACCATCGGAATGGCCTTTATATTTTCAGGATGTTATAAAAAACCCAAATAATGATGTTAATCTGCTGAGCCACCATACTTATTTGTGTTTGTTTATCAGCCACATGACTTGGTTGCACAAATATGACCTTATTGGACACAAGAAAGACGAAAACTCCTAAAACCATAAAGATTAGTGTGTAAACAAGAGGCACAGATTCTCTGACTATCCTTCTGTTACTGTATAGGTTTGGTTAGATTATCTCTTTAATTACTTTGTGTTCGCACCTTCGAGGCCTAAACTGCCACTCAGAGAGAAGACTCTGAACATCAGCATCGATTCAGTGCCGCTCTGCAAGATATACCGGATAGCTGGAAGGACAGGAGAATTGTTTTGCTACGCTGAGATTTAATATTCAGCTGGAAGAAATATATTCAATAAAAAGAGGTCAATATAATTTTATTGGCAAGAAAAGGGGGAAATAGGAACTTCTAGAGTTTATGACCCTTTCTGCCGACTGTTTTACTGAGCAAAAAGTTTCACATTTTCATGATTCCAAAGCGTATGATGTTGTTATTCTCCTTTAATATTAGCTAATTGTGTTAAGTTTTAATTAAAACATCACAGAAAAGAACAAGGATCACAATATTTTATTAGCAAAAGTGGAAAGAGAAGCATCAGTAGCATCAGAAATGTTGAAATGCTTTAGTTCATGAGGTAAAAACTCATCAAAGGCGTCATTTTGACATGACGGTATTTCATCACGTATTTATTTGTACTCTGCACTTTGCAATGCTAAGTTTTTAGGGTTAATAAACAAGAGCTTCCAGGCTTTTTTTGTCATGAGTACAACTTGCACGACATTCATGCCTACCAGAGACCACGGTGAATGTATTGATTAAAATGGTAAATGACCTGTATTTGATATAGCAAATAAACGAGTGAACCATACCTTTAGGCAGGGGCGGCGTTAGGCCCGGCTACTTGGGCTGAAGCCCCGACTCTTTCATGATAAGCCCCGGATCTAAATCGCGGAAGTAACATGCAGTACCAAAGTCCAACAGAGAGGGCGCAGCTGGCAGTAATTTGTATACAGCCTGCCTGAGCCTCCACCACTGAAGAAGAAGCCCTTCAGCAGCTGGCTTCTTCTACACTCTGTCTGAAACGCATGAGTGAAGATGGACATAAGGACGTTTTTTTGACCAAAAGTACAACGACAGAACCCCAGCTTTGATGAGACTGGTGCTGACTCAGGTTTGTGAGTCTTATTTGAAAATATTTGTTGTGCTGCTGGTTTGCCTAAAGTTAGCTTACTATCAGGTAAGGTTGTTGGAGAAAGAAAGGGAATATTTACTATCATCTCACACTAAACACTAACAGGAACAATACTCTGCCCTGAAAATGCTTAATATGTAGCTTCAGATTAAAAATTATGTGGTACAAGACACACACATATATATATATATATATATATATATATATATATATATATATATATATATATATATATATATATATATATATGATGTTGACTAGTGCGTGTCACGTGTGCGTGCGCGTGTGTGCGCGCGCGCGTGTGTTAAGCCCCGGATCTTCTTCAGTCCTAAATCCGCCCCTGCCTTTAGGAGACAGTTTCCTGCTGCAGACAAACACTAATCATAAACCCACCTACATCTGTCTCTTTGGGCATTCAACCTCCTGGATCACTAAAAGGGAATGAACACATGAGCTATAAATAAATGCTTTTTATGCAATTTGCAACTTTTTGTGTTTTTTTTTTTCTTCTTAGTCTAGCTTTGGCAAGTACATTTAAATATTTGTACCTTTATCCATGGTGGCTGTAATGAACTAACACAGGAAAGCAGCTTTTACATCAGACTAAAAGTCTTACCAGAAGAAATCAGAGGAGATAAAATCAAAAGCCTTGTCACATTTGAACATTTTGTATTCTTCATACAAGACCGAGCAGATACTGCAGGAATGTCTGGTTATTACTCATTCTATTATATTCCCTACATTATAAGATAGATGAGATACACACTTTGCTGACAGAATTTCATTTGATTATATTTGATTCACACCATTTCACACTGCTCCCTTTCTTCCATCACATCTTTCCGGGAGACTCTGACAGATCTTGCCTCGATAAGTCACTGCTGTTAGAGATTTTCCTCCGACAGGTGCCCGTATCTTATCAGCCAGCACTTGATGTGCACTTTATCGAAAAATTGCCATGAACTGATGCTGAATGGATGATGTGTGTTAACGTGCTGGAAGTTGCACAATGGTCACGAACAGACCTGCCATATTCCTGCAGAAAAATAAACAAACAGACTCACATAATTCAGTTTCTACTGAAGTCCAGACAACTATTCTGCACAAAAATGACAACCAGAGCAGCTTAATAAGGACTGAAATTACTTCAAATCAATTTACACTGACACACAGCTCCACACAGTCACTTGTTGTCGAGCAAATATCCCACTCTATTATTGCTCCCTGCATTTTTTTCACTGACTAGTTTGCAGCTGACATCCACAGATGTCAGTGTGGAGATATGAAGCATAACAAAGTGCTGCTGTTCTTTGGATGTTTGGCAACGGTGTTGGCCGCAGAGAAAAATACCCTGGTTTCATATTTACACTCCCTCGAACAAGGAAGCAAATTGCATGATGCCAAGTGTGTTGTTTTTTATTCTCTCGGCTTGTGCGGTAAAAATAATTACACATTCATACAAAAATTGATTTGGGATGGGTTTAAGGGCTAGACACAGAGGCGGAGGGAAAGAGGAGCTTGGCATGATTGCACATTATTTGGCTTAATTATGCTTTCACTTGAGGATGTGTGTTTACCCCTCTGTAAAGCAGTTTTTAGGGGAATTTAGAAAAATGGATGTGTCACCTCTTTGTGGAAAGGGGTGAAAAAAGTGCTCACCTTTAATGAAAGACAACCATTACTGTGTTGTATTTGTCCTAAAAAATTACAGTCCCATCTGTTTTTCCTTTGACTAGCAAGCTTGATGGAATATATTATTTCACCTCAAAATCAGTGTTTGCTGATCACTGAATAGGTTGATTTGCTCTTTATGGCACACATGGAATAACCATTGTGTTGTGAACTAATAAGACTCAGCTACGTGGCTATAATCTCTATTAATTTACCCTCTCATCACCGAGCAGTTTCCTGTTCCTCCGTCCTACTGGTTGAAAGTGGAATTACAACTGTAGTAAACAACCCTGCTTTAGCTAGCGCTAAAAGCATGTTAACACTAACATGTGCCAACAAATACTAAAATAAATCCCAAAGTAAAAAGATCCACAGTGTTAGACACAACTTATTATTTCTTACAAGTCCAGTAGCAACAAAGCCAGGTCACCATCAGTCAGTGATTTTGTACCCTTCCTCAAACTACTCAGGTTTTAGCTCTTTGCTTCTCCTCCAAAGACATTACTCTCTTACTTTTACTTCCATGATGCCAACAAAAAAGCAAACTTTTTTCATCCCTCTTCTTGTGCTTTTAATTGACAATCTGCAAAGTGAAGACACCAACTGCTAGCATGACAGCTAAAAGCTGTAAAACAGGTCAAAATTACCCCTATAGAGCACCTACCCACTCTACAAGATGGTTAAGTTCCGTATCTAGTCAGCAGAGGGCTGCAGAGAGGTGCCAGACATGAAACTAGTCAAGTTTCTAAGTTAACAATCAGAGATCAATGTTAAAGCTCTAACTTAAAGTTTAAAACCTATTTAGGCTCAATCCCAATACTTGCGCTGCACCTTATGATCTTCAGCAAAGTGCACTTGAAGGAAGGGTGCTGTAAGGCTTTGAGTGTGTAGGACACAATAGTGCAAATATTTGCGTCATTGACTGCAAGATAGGCCGGTCGCTGTTTGTCATTTGTTTAAAGATGATATGAGATTCCTTTGAAGGAGCTCAGGATGTGCTGAAGAAGAAGCAGATATAGGATGAAGATTAGAGGCCCCAGGTCAGAACCTTGTGAGACGCCATGAGAGAGGGATGTTTGTAGAGGACTGAAACTTGGAGATGGTCACAGAGAACGAATCTCAGACAGAAAAGAGAAGAACCACTCCGGAGCAGATCCTGTTAGGCCTCTCTGCACTCCAGTAGCACCTGCTCTCCAGTAGCAGGTGATGGTCAACAGTGTCAAAGGCTGCAGTCAGGTCCAACACGACCAGAATAGAACAGTCCCCTGCATCACTGTGGGTCAGAAGGTTATTAAAGACCCTAAGAAGAGCTGTTTCAGTAGAATGAATGCTACAAAAACCTGACTGGAAGCTATCATAGATGTTATGTTCATCAAGAGCAGCTGAGAGTCATTTAGCCACAACCTTTTCCAAGATCTTGGAGATGAACGGAAGTTTAGAGATGGGTCTGAAGCTGCTACAGAGAGAGGGGTCAAGATTTGGTTTTTTAAGAAGCGGGTGGATTACAGCGTTCTTAAAGTAAGCAGGGACTTGACCAAAAACCAGAGAAGCATTCATTATAGAAAGCATGCTGGGACCGATGGACTGAAAAGCACTTTTAAACAAAGATGTGGGTAAGATGTCGAGGGGGCATGCAGAGGTCTTCATAAAGTTAACTAATTGGTTAGCTCAGGCAAAGAAACAGGAGCAAAGTTATCTAGGATGACGGGTCTGGTTGGAGTCGGGAGAGGTAGAGATAAGGCTGAAGGAGATGATAGATCTAACCTTCTTGACTTTGTCCACAAAGAAAGACAGAAAGTTTTGACAGTCTGCAACAGAGTGGATGGAAGCTGCAGGAGAGGCAGGAGAGACGATACTGCTGATGGTGTTAAACAGCACTTTGGGGTTCCCTTTGCTCTGGGACACCAAGTTGGAGAAATAGGCAACCCTCATGTATCTGACTGCAGAGTTAAAGGAGGTTAGAAGTTCTTTTGGATGCAGCAGATGGATGTGGAGACGGGTTTTCTTCCACAAGCGCTTAATTGTTCTGCATTGGAGTTTCAGGCTGCAAATGCTGTTGTTAAACCAGGAAGTAGGGTTCAGGAACTGATTTGGTTCTGACAAGACAGACGTTGTCCAGAATGGAGAAGCAGTGCTTGTTATACTGAGAAGTTAAGAAATCTGGGTCAATATAAGAAGAACAGGGTGGATAAAAAGCAGCAGAAAATTTGCTAGCTGTGCTCTCATTAAGAAAACGAGAACTAACCAGACGGTGAGCAGGAGGTGGGGATGCAGAAACTGACAAGTTAAAGAAAATGCAATGGTGATCTGGAATACAGTATAAACATCCTCAGGACAAACACTGTCAGCATTTAGACTCAGGGTAAAACTAAGGTCCAGAGTTTGTGTGGGGCCAGAAACATGATGGGTAAAGCTGAAGGAGTCCATGAAGCTGGAGAAAGCTATGGCAAAGTGGTCTGAAGGATCATCAATGTGAATGTTAAAATCACCAACAATCACCAGTCTGGACAGCTTCACAGTGGAGGATAAAAAGCCATTAAACTCCTGAAGAAAAGAACTGTTTGGACCAGTTGGACGATAAACCACAGCACAGTAGAAAGGGTCCTTACGTCCAAATTTGTTCAGCTGCAGTTCAAAGGAAGCAAAGCAACCAGAGGTTGTAGAGCACGACCAGAACCTGGAGGCTGGCTAAGGAACGAATAATTACTAGGGCAAAGTTCATTCAGACCAGAATAATCAGAAGTTTGCTGCCAAACTTCAGTCAGAAACAGAAAATCCAGATTTTTATGGAGAATTAGATTATTGTGCAGGAAGGACTTATTGTTAACAGAGGGGGTATTTAATAGAGCCATACTGAGTGAGGGGGAGGAATCAGAAACTACAGAAACAGCTGGTGTTAGTGGACGAACATTAGCACGATTAGATCCACGGTGTTTATAAAAACCACTTACGGAGGGAACAGGGGGAGAAACCTCTGAAGAATGAGGATAAACAGACCTTAGAAAACTTGGACGGAGAAACCACGCCACATCGCAGCTTGGGGGGAATGCGGAAGTGGCGCTCTGTTCGCCAAGCAAAGGACACAAAGCTAAAAGATCACACCAATGTTTACTAGATAAACCACGCTTTAAGAGAAGTCTTATTCTCACCTGGATTCCTGCTTATTTACCCCTTTTCCTCAGATTTTTCTGATAAACATCACTGGAGGAGTTCGGGTAGGAACAGCGTTTGGCTCCGGGCCAGCCGCCTGCTCATGTAAACAAACAGGGAGGTAAATCCTTGGTGCATCTTGGGCAATCGCAGACGAACAGAAGGACACAAGAGTCTGGAGATCATAGGAGATTGTAGCCGGGACACTACTGAAGAGGATCGTGGACAGTAGCGTGGTGGAAAGGAGGAGGTAGAGAAAAGTTTGAAAAAATGGCCCAGTGACCGCGGCTAATCCAAGAACAGGCGCCATCTTGTTACCGAATGACTAATGGTGAGTTTGAGTTTTGGGATTGGGGCTTAGTGGTACTTTAGCATCAGTGAAACCTTCCAGATGCTCCTAAAACAGACATCTTCAAAGTGTGGTCTGGTAGGCATTTTCAGCCCTTCAAAACAATGTGTGTAGCCTCTGATCACAAATCTAGAATGGTCAATTTTGTCTCTCAAGCAGGCTATTGATGTTAGCTTAGAAATCTAAAAAAACTGTAGCAGTAGCAAAAGATTTTGCTTTGCAGGTCAGTCTATGCTCCATTGCAGCCTCAGCAGGGCAGCAATTGGATCTCAAAGCTTTAGGTGAAGCCAATCACAGCACTCTTTGTTTGTAAAGAGGCATTGGGTGGGCTTAGCATCAGAGCTCCACTGGAAAAGCTACAAAGATGGTGTCGGCTCAGGGACAGCACTTGTTTGAAATGAATGACGTTAACTTTGGACAATTTAGGTTTGGGCATTTCTTTGAACTTGGGTTCTTCTTTTCAAAAAAAGGATGTATTTGCTTTTTCTTTGGCGGTGTTTGGCAGACTTCCCCACTGACTGATTTCCGTAGCGATGAATACATCACATTGTTCATTGGTCTGATTGGTCCTAATGCTGTCTAATTGCATGTAGAAACAGTTGGAAAGGCAACCATTGAATCTGCCTCACGACTGAGCTCTGTCTATGGGTCATGGCCAGACTAAATAGTTACATACATAGGATTGCTTGCCAGGCTTTATTAATTAAGTTTGACACTTTCAAACAGGATTAAAATAATATTCCTAATTATAACCTATTTTAAGGAGTAAAAGAAAGAAAAAACAAAACAAAAATAATTTTCAAATTTACAGAAAAAAGCTATTTGTGGCCTTGAAGGACAATTCACTTGAGTCTTTTGTCCATTTCTTCATAAGTTTGGACAACTAAAGGCGATACAATCTTCTAGTTTTGCTCTTTCTATGAATCAAACTCCGCCTACTACAATACAAGTCTTTTTTTGTTTTTAAATCAGAACTTAGACGTCAACTCCAACGAACCATGAGTTACCGAAAGCCCGTTTTCCCCATCTTCCCTGGGAAAGCTGTCCAGCAGAGAAGGGTCAGAAGAAATGCAGAGTAAAGAGGACTTCTGCTGGGAGAGAACGGGTCATTTCCTCAGCATGGAAAACTTAATGGACAATGAAAAAAAACACCTGTGATTCTAAAGCAGTAAAATAAAGATGAAAAATAGGTTTGGGCAAGGAGAGTGGATTAGAAATCCAAGGAGTAGAAAAAGGACAAAGAGGACATGGAAATGGGAATTTGATAAACACAAGACAGGAATTTATTTTAATGTATTTCCTCAAATGTTCATTTAATGTTAATTCTTCTAAGGCTTTTTTGAGGTGCGTTTCTATGTAAAGGTTCTAAATAATCACCGTTTCCCCATGTTCTACATGACCTCCAGAATGACCCCCATTCAGATTGATAAGTCTTTTCGTCTTACAACATCAAAACCAATGTGGATTTTTGCCATTTTAAAACAGAAAAATGTGATAATGGTTCATACAATATTATTTTATAAACCGTCACACATTTATCAGAGTCAAAACATATGTGTATTTGGTATTCTCTTGGTTATGTGCTTAGAAGAAGAAACTGTTGTTATAGTGTCTCTCAAGATAAAAATCATGAAGCACTTCCCAATAACAAAAAGTTGAAAAAAAAAATTCATGATTTAAATGTTTTGTATAAAAATGGGGAAAATGGAAAATTTTTAATAAAAAAAAGAGAAGGAAGAAAGAAAATAAATAAGAAAAGGCTATACAGGTAATAAATCTCCCCATCAACAGCCACGTCAAGTACCTCCTGTAAATTTAGTGGTCAAGTAAACGTAGAGCTGATGCACACACAATAAAGTTAGAACAATATCACCTGATAGGGTTGGGCATCGTTTGATTTTGAATGATTCCGATTCCAATTCCTCGTTTCGATTCCGGTTCCTATAGATTCCCGATTCTTTCAACACCTGACATGTTTAACATGAGCCAGCTAACCACAGGTCCTACTTGATGAAATAATCTTAACTTAAACATGAATTTTAACTCTATGAACAACAACGTCACCTTCATTTAGACAAAAACATGTTTCGGAGAATAAAAGAAAAAGACTTGCAGCACAACCAGTGTGTTTGTTTCTGACCACAACCAAAGTCTGGAAGAAGCCTCTGGGATGAGAAGCTAAATGTCTCCAACATATCCAGAAACGTCCAGCTGTTTTCAGCTAAAACTCTCAGGATGATCATGTCCAGGATGACTGAGAACTACACCTCCATGCTGCAGCAGCATTCAGTCAGAACAGGAAGTGAAACTTAAACGTAGCTGCTGTCAGTAACAATCTAACAGAATTTAAACATTAAAACTCTCAACAGAAATAATTCAGAAAGGAAATTAAAATGTTATTTATCATTATTATAATTATTTATTGTGGCAGAAGCTGGTGTGGTCCACCACAGAGAAGCTGCTCTAGCATGATGACTTTAAATGGTTCAGCCCGATGGTTCAGCCTTCTGACGCTCCGTGTGTGTTTTTATTTCTTCAGAGTTTGTTCTTTAAAGCTTCCAGTAAATCCACCGTGTTGACATCTTTTAACAAGTTTCCTCTACGCTGCAGGAGTTAAAGTGTACATTACGGAGTAAAAGTTCGGCAGACACGTTTGTTTGGATTTGGCTGCTGCGCGCCGGGTGGGAGGAGGGGGGACTCGGTGCTGCACACACACAGCTGGTGTGATCAGCTCTGAAAAGCGTTGATCACAATTTGCAGATCACTTTTATTTTTCATCACGAACATAGACTTTCACAAAAGCTCTCCTTGGTGAACGTATATAAATGACAGCATTTTCTATGAATAAATACTTAAAAATGCTTTTTGACATTTAGGTAACAAAAGTAAAAAAAAATTAAAATAAAAAATTAAATAGTCACTCAAGTTTGAACGTTCCAGTAATCTCTATGACTCAGCCGTGACACAAGGAAATCACATGACTCACAAACCTTTCACTGCCAGCAACTCATTTGTTGCCGCTCATTGTTGGTCACTCTGTTTTTTGCTTTATCGTTTAAAAATGAAATAAAACAAACTAATTTTGCAAGAACACACAGAGGCTCAGCAGTCTTCTGGAACATTGCTTCATCATAATTTGCAAACAGGAGGAATCTGAGAATAAATCTTAATGTAATTTTCATACCTGCAACACCAACTGTTCGATTCATTTGCACACATGCATTATTCTCTTTGAATGCATTCACCGTATCTGGGCCTCTGTGCTCATTTCTGCAAAGGCAGCTGTGCCACTCATGACCACCACACCTGCATAAAAACTGTACATACGGACTCACATCGAACAACTCAACTGACCGTCGTTACATGGATAAATCACCTGCACTGATACTAAACATAGACGTCCCAGAGGAGCAAGCTTAATGTCGCTTAGTTTCAACAACGTGCATATTTGTGCTGACAAAGGCGTGTAGCGGTTTTGCATCTCAAAGTGCATATGCATATCATTAGATGCACGTTTGCATCTTATTAGATGCATATATGCATATGCATTTTATTATTCCATTTCAGTGGTTACTCTACATCATAACACCAACTTTCTTAACACAACTTATCTTCCAGATAAGGTCACCTCCATCAAACCACTAATTTATTGCTTGTAAAAAGGAGCAAAATTAAATTAGTATTACCACATTTTTTTTACACGTAGAAAAAACATATTTTCCAAAGTATTAGAAACACCCGTGCACCTTATTCTGCTTAACATTTAATGTGATAATTTAGTGAATAAAACTTGTATTTTAATGACATCACTGCTGTGAACTAATTGGAGGGTGTGTTGCCCTCTGAGGCCTGGCATGATCACACTTTTAACAAGGAGCAAGTAGAAACATCACCTGCTGCAAACAGCATTGTGTACAGCAGGAATTATATTATCCACAGATGTTTATATTTTTTATCCCTTTTCAGATGTTTGTCTTTTCTGTAACAGAATGAAATGACTGTTTCCCCCTCTCCTCTGACACAGGACTAGTCTGCATGAGATATGGTCTCAAGGTCTCATGCATTTGCTTCTAACCTGCTTATTTTCAGCTCAACAGAAGAATGAAGAATGAACTCTTTTCTTTTAATTAATCAAAGAACTCTATTTTAATAAAGCTAATCCATCCAAGTGTTAGTCAATAAATAAGATGTGACCGATCTGTGACAACAAAATATTAATTATTTTATTATAATCCTATAGAATATAACAAGTAATATGACTTTAAATGTTTCCACTTGGACTGATCTCTCGTAGCATTAAGACATGACACATTACTTTCACTGATCCAATCAGAATCTGCCAGATCTGATGGAGGTGTGGTTTTGGTGGTGCTTGGTAAATCTGTGAACTTTTCATTCGACCATAACACAAAACATCTGAAGTATAAATCTATGCCCACGTCATCTTTAACACCAGTTCAAAGCGTTCTAGAGAAGTTGTCAGAGTGGCCAATCCGTAACTTTCCTCTTCAACCAAAAGAACCAACGACAAGCTGGATAAAATCTGTTGCTGTTCCAACTGCTGCAACGGTTCCTTTCAGAATAAAAGCGGAACCATCAAGACCCAGGTTCGGGTCTAACTAGACGCCAACAAAACCGTCGTGACCCGGGAGCATCTCACAGACTGGTCTGGTTGGCAACCGCTGCTTTTCCTACCTGGCTGCGGTTCAGAAAAAGTCAAGCTGGACCTCGACATTCCTGATCTAACGGGGGCTCTCACCAGGGTAGGTAGACCGGCAAATGGTGTCTCATGTGTTTATGAACCTCCTAACCAAAGCTTAAAGCGAAGACGTCACCTTCAGTTCCCATCAGAACTAATCGCTTCTTCGGATTTGCTGGTTCTGAGCAACATCACACGTCATCCCATTCACCGTCTCATTCACCTTATGGGCCATTCCCATCTGTACCGGGTCGGCCCGGGCCGGGTAGCCCCAGTCGGCCCCAGCCTGGCCCGGTTGATTCCACACATCCTTGTCTTAAGCCCATGTGGGCTGATTCTACCCACCAATCAGAGGCTTGCTCTAATGGAAGGTGTGAATTTGCTGTCAGCAGTGCCCTGGTCGGCCTGAAGCAGTACCCCTCGGGAAGAGGGCCGAGAATGAGCCTTGGTTGGCCCGGGAAAATTCCAGGCCACCCAGATATGTAAACAACCTACGCTACCCGGCCCGGGCCGACCCGGTACAGGTGGGAATGGGGCTTTAGTTACACCATACATTTAGTGTTTAAAGTCAGTCTAGTTTAATTAGTTTAGTAATAAATTTTTAAACTTTTAAACTTGACTCTCTCTCTCTCTTCTGTTGTCTCTGAGTGAATACGAAGCTGTTATCTAATCCCTGCAATAAAAAGTTCCAATCTTCTGGTTTCAATAACCTCACAGATCCATAAGGTGGATTTCATATTTCCTATGGAATCCGACGCCTTATGGCTCATTAAATAACATGTAATTTAATTCATTACATTTCAAAGGTAAATCTGGTGGCTGAGGAGTTAAGTCCTCGTCTCGTAATTGGAAGGTTGCAGGTTCAAGCCCCGCTCAGTCTGTCACTGTCATTCTGTCCTTGGGCAAGACACTTAACCCCCCTTGCCTGCTGGTGGTGGTCGGAGGGACCGGTGGTGCCAGCGCTCGGCAGCCTCTCCTCTGTCAGTGCTCCCCAGGGCAGCTGTGGCTGCGTTGTAGCTCATCCCCACCAGCGTGTGAATGTGTGTGTGTGAATGGGTGAATGACTGATTGTGTTGTAATTTAATAGCAAAAGTTATTTGAAATCAGAAGCTAGGATATTTGCTTTCAAATAACCAGAAATATTGTACCTTTTCTGTGTTTCGTTTCAATAATCAGGCAAGTTTAAAAATGAAGAAATGTATTACTAACAATTTTAAACTGAAAAACTTGAAACGACAATTATAAAATGACAATTCATGGATGGCAATTTTAATGACGATTTCCAACAGCCTTGATACTAAACTTGTTTAAAAGCAAACCTGTGACTGAATGGAGCTAAAATGAGAATGGTGAGTTTTGGATGAGTGAAAGAAGTTCTCAGAAGGTTTCTTTCAGAGAGAATGAAAGGTGTTCTGGATGGAATTGATGTTTTGCGGATAACTGAGTTATTTTGAGGGAAACAGCATCAAACGCATTCTCGTGTTCTACCTCACCCAAACAGGACCCTCTTGTGGATCCGGAGATCAGGAGGATGCGGTTCATCCAAGATGACACTCCGGCTGGTAGAGGAGACGCAAGTGTCCGATCTTCTGGTCCAGAGTTGTCCTGGGTACACGGTGTATCAAGCGTTTGGCAGATGGACGTTCTCGTCTTAACTTCAGAAATCAATGACTCTGGTAGAGTCTTCGTTAGCTGGTGACAGTTTCGTTTATTCTTTAGCTATTCTGGTCGACATGACTAGAACAGCAGGTGGAGGTTCAGGGACGGCCATTCCCTTTTCCTCCGTGGCGTTGGATCAAGAACTGGACTTGAATCTGTGATGGTTAGTTTTACCAAAAGCTCTCAGACCACTCCCACTCTCTCCGGAAGAAAGCTTGATCATGCTTCAAAAACATGTGATGCAGTTATTGTTTATCTGAACTCTGTGTTGGCTGGATAAGGTGAACTTGACCTTCTTTGCTAAAAACATCTTTATAATCATTATAATAATTATTATTATACCCAAAGCATAATAATCTATTTCATGTCATTAAAATACCTTTATATTGAACCAAGTGATCATTTTATGATGATTATATTAAACAGTAATAAAATCAATGAGTCTGTTAATTATTATCTAATTATTATCATCGTGACTTGCAGTGTCCTTCTGGGACGGAACAGCAGATATGGTGTTATGATCTTGAGCAGACATCGTGGCTCCTTGGGTTAATCTGTGGATTCAAAAAGTACTGTTTGACCCAGCTTGACCCAGCTGGGCAAATGTGACCTTTGCCCCAAATCAGAGAACCTTCATCACGTTACAGATCCCCCTTTGTCAGTGGGAGGTGGACACAGGAAACCACCTGCCGTTGGCAACCAAAGACTTGAAGGGTCTCTATCTGGAGAAGCCGTTGCAGTCCAGTCGAAGGCTGGAGAGAGGAAAGTGTTCCCTCCTTCCGTGAAGACAGGAGCACATCCTGAGCAGTTGGTTAAGTCAAAATTTTCAGATCATTGTAAGGTAATCCTCTAGAAGATGGCTATTTCAATAGCAGTTAATTTTTTTCATCAGTAATGCAAAGGCGTATGCAAAAACGATAAGGTAGCCCGTGTTCCCACACAGAGCCGAGCAGGATCAGGCAGACGACCAGCCGTCAGCGGCAGGTGCCAGGATGGCCTCCAGGCGACCTCACAGCGCGGGCACTCAGGACGTCTCGAACCACGACCGAAGCGAAGCCTCATGCGACAGGAACACCAGGCGGCAGGAACAGGCGTAGATGACCCTTGGATGGCGAAGTCCCCCGTGGATGGAGATCCCTCAGACAGCGAGGACCAATGGTGAAGCTCAGGAGTGAGAAGAGCAGAGCAGCAAGTGAGGCAGACACACGAAGATTGCGTTGATGCAAATCAAAGAAAATTATAAACCTGTCCTGTGAGTACCTCTGTACTATGTGACAGCATTATGTGAATTGTCTACAGGAAGAAATGAAATGCAACCTCTCCACGTGTAATGTAAAAGTGATGCATAGAAACAACAAATAAAAGAAATCAAACCCTAACTGATATAGGAAAAATCACCTGCACGAATTAGAGGCTTATATGAATGAAGGGCAAAATGGCTTGTTTTAACTCTATATAATTCAGTAGATATCTGCGGCTTTTAGCCCGGTGCGGCTTATAATAGTACAGTTCCATGTGTTTTTAAAAACTCAGTGGGTGTGGCTTATGTTGAGGTGCGCTCTATAGTGCGGAAATTATGGTAATAGAGATTTTAACTGGATCTCTTTTCGGCCCCTGGGTGTGTGAGGTGAGAGCTTCCTGGGGAGCCCATCACCTTTTGGGGGGAGCTGGGCTCCCTCTAGCTCCCCCGTGATTCAAAACCTGGTCAACACAGCGAAGAAATTCCCTAAACTGCCAAAAAGTTGATCCTGTGTGTGAACAAGAATTGAGATGGGTTCTAATAAAAAGCATGGTGTCGATGTTCAATTAGCTTAATAATGAGAGAATTTAGTTCTGCAAATACATTTTAGTCCAGTTTGAATAAATAAAAGCATTAAAACATCAGTGAATTTTGACGAGAACTAAAGCAAGATACTCAGATTTCTAAACGTGTGAACTGTGACAAAGAGAAAGGCTGCATTTGCACCTACATTGTATTTAAAAAAGTTGTTTCAGATCATTGTGAGAACAAATTATTTAAAATGATTAATATATATATATTAATATATTTATGTATATATATATATATATATATATATATACATATATATATATATATTTATATATATATATATATATATATTTATATATATATATATATATATATATATATATATATATATATATATATATATATATATATAAATCTGAAAAGAAGACAGACAAAAGCTGCAGAACAATTATTGTAGCACATTTCGTTTGTCACAAAAACAAATTTATTGGCCACTCTGATGCTAATCTTTTTTCTTTTTGCAGCAAAGCAAAGAACCAACAACAACAGGAGCAGCAGCAGCAACACAAACAGCGTAACCCACATCACAGATTGTTCCACATATTTCTGGGACTTCTCCCAAGTGGCAGCAACATGCTCTGCATGTAAACATGTTTGCAGGGCAGCGCCAAAGACTGGATGCACAAACATGTTAAAGGCCTCAGCCTCCACTGCTCCAGCTGACTAAAGTCCAATAAAGGACCTGCAGGCCCTAGAAAACGCTGATTCCTTTCACTGAGGGCGACGGTGGCACAGGAGTTAATTGTTCGCCCCGTAATCGGAAGGTTGCAGGTTCGAGCCCCGCTCAGTCTGTCGCTGTCGTTGTGTCCTTGGGCAAGACACTTAACCCACCTTGCCTGCTGGTGGTGGTCAGAGGGACTGGTGGCGCCAATGCTCGGCAGCCTCGCCTCTGTCAGCGCGCCCCAGGGCAGCTGTGGCTACATCGTAGCTCATCCCCACCAGTGTGTGAATGTGTGTGTGAATGGGTGAATGACTGATTGTGTTGTAAAGCGCCTTGGGAGGTTTCAAGAACTCTAGAAGGCGCTATATCAATTACAGGCCATTTCACTGGATTCTGGGAATAAGTTTTTAATAAACACGGTCATGAGCATTTACTAACCTGGCATATTTACACAGCATTTTATTTGTTAATTAATTTTCAAAAGACAAAATATTTATCGGGCATCTGGTCAGGATGCCTCCTGGATGCCTCCCTGGTGTGGTTTTCCGTGCACGTCCAACCGGGAGGAGATCTAACGGTAGACCCGGGACACAGTGGAGGGACTATGTCGCTTACCAGGCCAGGGAACGCCTTGGGATTCCCCCGGAGGAGCTGGCCCAAGTGGCTGGGGAGAGGGAAGTCTGGGCCTCTCGACTTAGGCTGCTGCCCCCGCGACCCGACTCCGGATAAACGAATGAAAATGGATGGATGGATGGAAAATATTAATCTGTAAAGTGTCTAGTTTTTAAGAAAAGATGTTATGATTTTGTTTATTTTTCCCAGTTTATTTAATTTTAGATGGGAATTAAAACAATATGAGCACGCGTGGCTCTTTCAATGGCTTTAGAAAAAAATCACAGTTGGATTTTTGTGGCAATTTCTGAACATTTACAAGAGAGAAAACCCCAATATTTGAGGTTTCCTCTTTTAGAGGAGCTGATGACACATGAAAAAATGTTGCAATTGGTGTATAATAGGGATGTCCAATATCATCTGTATTAATATCAGCCGATATTCGCATTACCATTTAATATCAGAAAAGATTGGTATCAGGTTTTACTCCTTTAGTGATCTAACTCATGCACATACTCCGGCTTCACCTCCTCTCTTTCAAAATGTGAAAATGTAACAAATCTGACGTCCAGTTCCTTAGATTTTTGAGTTTGTTTGGCACAACTTGTTGAGAACAAATTTGCCCTGTGGTGAGCATCCTCACAGCACGTAGCTATGTAGCTAGGCAGCTAGCAAACCGTTAAAACAAACAAGAATATTCACCTAAGGCTTGCTCTTCTTATCTGAAGGTCTTTATAAATGTTTTATCACTGCAAGTACAATACACAGAAACATGAATATTACATCACAAAGTGACACACACATCATAGCATCATGTTTAGCAATTAGCTTAGCTTAGCGTGCGCGTACACTGCTTACATTTGATAAACAACGTAACTTTAACACACGTCCAAACTTTCTCTAAACACATTGATAGTTACAAAAACGAAGGTATTCTCTCTCTGCCTAAATGTAAACAACAGAAATGGAGAAAAATACGTCATTGATAGGTCTGAAGTGAGAGCGCTCACTCTGTCGAGTTTCTGCAGAGTACATGAGAATGATTGTAACAGTGACGTATCACTTTGATCTGTTTTCAAAACCTAAAATATTTGATCCTTTTAACACTAATTCTCTTTTACTATTTATTACCTAATTAATCAAACTGTTTTTCCCATCACAAATTTAATACTTATCTTTGGCCAAAAGGCGTCAGAACGTTTGTCAGGATTATCTCGGGGATGATGCCATTCAGCTGCTGTTGGAGACAAATTAAATATGACATTTCTTCTGTTGACAAACTTAAATTTATGTACGTAGTTGTCATTTTGCATAGAAAGTGTGTACAGTTTAAGCATGCATGATAGGAGATCTGTGATGTCAGCAACTTAAAATGATTTAGTTTCTTTTTTTTGGGGGGGGGGGGGGGATTCCTTCGTACAGGCATAAAAGTTTGGACACGCCTTCTCATTAAATGCGTTTTCTTTATTTTCATGACCATTTACGGAGGGGCCAACAAGTGCTGGGAACTCCTTCAAGACTGTTGGAAAACCACTTCAGGTGACTACCTCTTGAAGCTCATCAAGACAGAGTGAGCAAAGCAGTAATCAGAGCAAAGGGTGGCTATTTTTGAGAAAATAAAATCTAAAATGTGTTTTCAGTTATTATATTTTTTTTGTTAAGTACATAACTCCACATGTGTTCATTCATAGTTTTGATGCCTTCAGTGAGAATCTACCAATGTAAATGATCATGGTCATGAAAATAAAGAAAATACATTGAATGAGAAGGTGTCCAAACTTCTGGCCTGTACTGTAAATCTGTATCAGAAATTAAGAGTTAGAATAGCGGTACATCAGATATTGGCCAAATAAAGCCAATATTGTATAATGATAAGCCTCATATAACCCAAAAACCTAAAATTATTTAAAAAATATGGATGACCACAAAAACCAATCAGCACAGTTTTCAAATATGTTTCTCCAAGTCATCGCAGCCCAAAGAGACTTTCTGGGTCTTTAAAAGGCTAACAGGAATCCGTTCAGTAAGTACAATTCTTCTGCAAGCAAACAAAGTTCTAGCTGGGTCGTTTATTCAGTGCTTAAGTGCCTAACTCCACCTTTATAAATTATTCAAACAAGCAGTTTGGCTGCAGATCAGTAAACCCAACACCTTTTTATATGTACACATTCCACTTTTATCAGGCCAGTTCCAATGTAGAGCATGCATTTCATCTTTATTTTTGAATAGTTGTCAAGTTTTTCTTTCCTTTTTGTTTCCTTAAGAGTCCAGAGTGAAGATCAGCCCTTTAGAAAATGGTAAATTATTCCATCAATGAAAGAAAATATGTATAGATTATTAAACAAGGCACATCTCATTATCTAAAAGCTGTCGTTCACTTGTTCAACTTGTGTTAATAATATAAACAAGTCAGAGGAAACAAAGCCATAACAAAACGATTCATTGGAAAGAGCGCATTATTTTGTTTTGCCCACCAAGTGGATCTTAGTGAAAACAAAGGTTTTCCATTCTTTTTGTAAACCATCACTTTGAAGAGTCAAAATCACTTATTTTGACCTCATTTAATTGTTCTCAAATTTTCTAAATTTCGTCTGATACAGACGAATAATGACGCTCATTTCAGTGTTGGCCTCTTTTATTGCGACTGCTATCAGAGATAAAAATGCTTCTTCAGTTGCAGTCCTGACTTACTTTGACCTTGGGCTGTTTCCTCATTGATGAAGTCCACATTAGTCTCAGTGCTTTTTGTTTCCCTCTTTTTTACTAAACACTGCAATCAATATCCGACAGACTCCGTGTTTTTCTGTGAAGCTGGTCCATTTTTATAAAGGACAAACGGATATGAAGCAACAAATCCTGCTGCAGCTGATGCTTGTCCTGAACCGACCTACAGGATGTTGACATTTACAGTTTTTGCTCTGTTCATCAGTAATAAACCAAACTGATGTTATGTGATGCTGGGGCGTAAAGCAAGGATTTGTAAAAAGCTAAAATCCTGGATATCTCGCAGACCAAAATAACCTGGTTCTTAAAGCAGGGCAATTGTGCCAATTTTTGTTCCAACCATCCTCTTACAAGTCTTATGGATACACCTGGTTATCCAAATGGCTGTAAAGATAATCTTATCAGACAATCCTGCCGTGTGTGATGTGTTAATAGTGCTCTAGTCTCTGTCATGTTATGGTTGGGCATTTTATCAGAAAGTGACACGAGTAGACAAGAATTTCCAAGCGTCATTCAAACCTGCGCCATATGTAGCAGAATCAGGCATCCATCTTAACTCCCTCCCTCTTTCTTCTCTCCTACCTATGTTCTCCTCTCCTATACTGCTCCCTAGTGGCAGCCCTAACACATAAGGACCGCTTCTATCTCAGATTGGGGTTTTCAACAATGTTGGATGGTCTTGGTCCAATTTTTGAGGACAAAAAAACATGCTTGTTGAATGTGATGTGTGGCCAATCAGAAAGCGAGGTGATGGGAACAGGCTGCATACTCTTCTGCCACCATGTTTGTTTACTCCAAAGTCAGATTTGATCCTAGGAGATTTCCAGGCTGTCTGGGGAATGCTGAAAGTGAAATTGGTTCATCTGGAGTCTAGTTGTTGTTGCTATGTTGCAGGACACCACACACTGGCTTGAGTCTATTCCTTTATTGGCTGTTGTGTAATTGAGTACTTTTATGTAAAATGATAATTTGTTGTTGTTGACCAAAATAATTAACTGTACGACCAAAACTATTATCTCTGTTTTATTCACCAAGTGTGTGCTTTCATGTTTGAAAAATTGAAGACAATTTAACAATGCTACCATGCAAACCTGACTTAAAGAGTGAGACAACAACGCTTGCTGTTCTATTTCATCTAGTCTTAGCCCTTAAGCTAGCTGCTATTGGAAGGACGATCTCAGCATCAGCCAATCATGAAGAGCTTAAATGTACGCCCACCAATGGTGGGCACCCCTGTGGGTATATAAGTGGAGCGACTCCACTGTTCGCCTCAGTTATCTCTTCAAGCCAAGCTTGAGATTCCTTTAAAGAGCAATTATCCAAGAAGCATTCTACTCACCTACCATGTCCAGCAATGCCAGGACCTGCCCGGCCTGCCAGACGGGCTCCATATCCTGCGGCGACCTGCACGCCAAGTGTGAGGTCTGTCTCGGGGCTCATCACGCTGGCCTGGCCTTGACCCCCCAGGCCTCGTGCCCATTTTGTGCCACTCTGCCCGTGGCTGAAAAGATCCGTTGGGTCGAGTACTTCACCCCCGCCGCCGACGAGGAATTTCCGGTGGCTGACACATACTCGCTGGACAAGGCCTTACAGTTCTTCAACGTCGGCCAGGAGCCGGCTGGCTTCAACCGACTGGACAATGTCATCGACAGTGAGGAGTACGACGAGGCTGGCTGCCATAGCCCTTCTTCCCTCCTGGACAACAAGGAGGTCGACAAGCGTCGCTCAGCGGGTCCTTCTGCTCCAGTGACTTCTCGCTCCTCCCTGCCAGCAGTTAGAGCGCTGCTCCAGGAGCTGCCTGCCGTCATCTCCGTGGCTGCGGTCCGCAAGGGGCTCGCCGTGCCAGAACCGGCACCGCCTGAAGCAGATGATTTGGTGGGAATTTTTAGGGCAACACAAACGCGCTGTCCAGACCCCATCTGGCCGCGCTTCCCCGCTGCCATGAGCTGCTGCTCCGCCGCCTTCTCCGGACCTGCTATGCTCAAGGTGCTAATTTCCACATATGCGCCCATTACCAAGGTCGAGTGCTTCTCCGACCAAGGCTGGCCATCCGTTCCTCCACTGGGGGGGTTTAAAGTCTTTGATGGCGAGTCTGGTCAGGAGCAACAGGGAACAAGGAAGTTGTCAGACAATCCAGCCAGCAAGGATCCAGCGGTGAGATGCTCACTCTGTAGGAGCATCTTCAGAGGACGGCAGAGGAATATAAGTGGTCTTGTGCTGGTGCACCCATTTTCCCACCAGATGGTCAGCCACACCTCTCTACTTCTCCTTTGCCTCGTCATAGACGTCCCCGCCATAAGTGTTACGGCCACCAGCCTGGCCTCTTCAGGTGCAGGAGCCAGGATCACCCAGACCCGGTGATCAGCCAGACACCACCCCTCCTCCTCCTGTCTTCCAGGCTGCTGAGGAGCACAGCTGAGCTGAATCCTTCTGATGACCCACACCTGGGATAAAAAAGGCTGTGCCTTCAGCAGTCTGGGAGGCAGCAGTGCAGGGTTCTGCTGTCCTCCAGGCCTCAGTTTGTTTTCAACCCCTTCAATTAG
Organism: Nothobranchius furzeri; assembly: GCF_043380555.1. Taxonomy (NCBI): domain Eukaryota; kingdom Metazoa; phylum Chordata; class Actinopteri; order Cyprinodontiformes; family Nothobranchiidae; genus Nothobranchius; species Nothobranchius furzeri. The sequence goes on from NC_091748.1 coordinate 74,241,117, forward strand.
AAGAGTTTTAACTTTGTGTGATCCACATGGATCTTTTGTTATTGTCAACTTGGTTAACTCTGTTTTGGTTTGAAGAATTTTAAACACGACCTTGTTGTGTTTTAAAACACCTTCCGTTTAGGTAAAACTTTTAATAAAGTTTTAACCAGGTGGTTGATAAGCTGTCTTTTAACTGTTAACCTGATAGTGAATTTTTCATTTTGCATTATTTTAATGATGCTTGCCATCTGTTTGCACTTGTGTTTAGAACCTTTTGTGACAATTAAACCCATTTTAACCTTGGCAGTGCATCTTAGCTTGAAAGCATCCATGATGATGCATTTTGAAGGTATGCATAACAGTTGTTGAAAATAATTTTAAATCCAAGAAAAGTACTTCAGACCAAAAAAAAATCCGATATAGATTTTCTCTCACCCCATAAAAGAGCATTTCTAGAAATTACATTTGCAGTGTTTTCGTCAGTCAATGCACCCATACAGCACTGTAAACACATTAATGTTATTCTATGGAGTTAGGAGTATAATTAGTCTGCATAAACCCACAAATGATGAACAGGTTGGTCCAAATCAGGGGTTTGTCAAAAGGGACAAACATTTTTGTTTCCAACTGGATCCTAACTGGATCTAAGGGACTAAACGGGTGGAAATGTCACAAACTACCAGATATGACGTGCTTCACTAAGAAACTGGTTTTCTTAGCGGCAGCAGAGCTGTTTTGTCTTTTCTTTATTAACATACAGGGCATGATACCCACTAGAGTCTTGAAACTTCACATTTCTTCAAACGTCTCTTGTTTCTTTCTGATGGAAAAATATACAAATGCACAACAACTGCAGTAATTGCATTTACTTACCCCGGTTAAACTGCAGGCAACCGAACAGCCAGGCAGGGAGCTAGCATAACTTCCCTCAGATAGTTTTTTTTTCTTACACTTTATAAGAACTCCTTCTCCTGACCTTGCAAAGCGGTGAAGCTGAAAACTGATGCTAATTTATCTGGCACATTTCCAGTGTGTTAACAGTATTCAGCAGAATGAACTGGTGAAATGTTGACACATGGCATGTTTGCTCAAGTTAGCCTCTCCACACTAAACTGGGTCACATGGTTTCTAACCGAACTGCTGCTTCTCTATGTATTCACAGTTGCAGGTTAAAACTCAAAAACACTCACTGGGATAAAATAACTAAAGTTACTGAACAGCTTAAACGAATCCAGTGCAGAGTGGGCGTGGAGAGGCTTACTCCTCACCTCTACACGACCTTGGAAAGGTAAAACCGAGAGCAACGAGAGAAATGACTGTGGGGTTTTGTTGATGGTGAAACAGAAATCTGGATTAACACAAAACAAAAATGCCATAAAAAAAAAGAAAAGTGCAAAACTCAGGTTAGTCCTCAAGGTTTCATGCATGAGTTTGTATTGATCGCTGCATTTTTTAATCAGTCTGCAAAGTTAATAATTTATAAAGGGTAATGTTCCAATTGTAATTCTGCAGAAAAAACTCAAATCATGTGAACAAATGCACCCAATACTGTCATTATGATGTTTATTATCTTCATTAACTTTAATAAAAATGTATCCTTAGAGCTTCCTGCAGACAACGTTCAACCAGTGCAACTGTCAAATGCATCACATCATTTTACTGTTGAAAACAAAATCTAGAACAAGAAGGGCAGAGGCTGAATAAGTCGAGCAGTTAGTCAAAGATGGAGACAATAAGACCTTTTGTGTTGAAGCTTTTAAATGCAGGTGTGTAGAACATGTGTACATTAAATACTGAAAGTATGAGCAGGGGCTTAAAGCTCTGATCAGACAAGGTCAAGTTCGCTGAGAAACCATTTTTATTTGTTGTTTTTGAAAAATGCGTTAACCACCGACAGAAAATGGATGGAGAAACGCCATTATCGGCCATGGACTTGGCCATTTGGTGGAAGGCTGTTGGGGTTTAGCGTTCAACTAACTGTTAGCATTAGCGACTCCACTACACAGCAGAACTCCTCCGAGATTGTGTTTCTTTGTGGTGATAAAAAAAAAAATTCACGTTGCAGAGCAAACAGAGCCAGAGTCACGTTAACCAATCAGTGGCGAGATGTCTGCAGAGTGTTGGGCGCAGGTTTAAAGAGTTCACTGAGAAACCAAATTTTACTTGTTAGTTTTGAAATGGGATCGATCACTCTGAGTTTCACCTGCAGGTTCTACGTGAAAATATTCTTCTACCCCTATTTCCTAGAAAATAGTCGAGGAAATGCTGAGCTAAGAAAAGCCGGATAATTGCAGGTCTAAGTCAGCATTCATGGACTCATCCATCGTGGCTCGCAACAGGGAAGGCTGTTGTTGGTTTAGCATCTAGGAGAGAGCACGTCTCAGCTAGTAGTGGAAGCTAACCGATAGCATTAGCAATTCCACAACATGGAAGGCTGTTGTTGGTTTAGCATCTAGGAGAGAGCACGTCTCAGCTAGTAGTAGAAGCTAACTGATAGCATTAGCAACTCCACAACATGGAAGGCTGTTGGCTTAGCATCTAGGAGAGAGCGCGTCTCAGCTAGTAGTAGAAGCTAACCAATAGCATTAGCAACTCCACAACATGGAACAACTCATCATCATCAGTGCTGCGAGCAAATCGAATCAGTTATGGGGTTGCATTGCTGTTAGCCAATCGGAAGCGTGCTGTCTGAATGTCGACACAAGACTGCAGATCCTGCCGTCTCCTGCTCCCCTGTGCTCCGGCTAAATTTGAACTGAAACAGGAGCAGGCGTGTTGCAAGCTTTTCAAAAGTGTGGGGGATGTTGTCTGTCTAGGTCATCAGCTGTAAATTGAAACGCAACCTCAATCCAGTAACGAGTTTGCACATAATTCACAGTAACAAAGTCCTTCCAAAAACATTCTTAATATTCACCAATGTATAAACTGCACACATGCAGAACAGGAAGAACTGATCTTCCAAACAACAGAACCCGAGTTTTCTCCATCAACAACACCCAATTTCAACAATAAGCTGTTAAATCAGAAGGACGTAGAAAGACACTAAATACGCATTTAGCAACACATTCTCACACCCTAAGAGTCGGAAACAAACGCTTGGTCAGCCACCCTCCACGTCAGACCCCAGACGCCAAAAGTGCCCTTTTTCGTTACTTATGTGCGAAAAGGGGTTTTACCCTTTTGTAACTGCAGATCCCAAAGCAGCGTAAAACTAACATGATGGGATATCCGGTGATGCGGCATCGAACCAGCTCATTTAACCTAAACCTTAACGTTTTACTATTTATAACCTTCCCCCCTCCCTCATCCTAACCTTAACCCTCTTGCTACCTAAAACGTTACTCTCACTGTGATCAAGCATTTGTGTCCCATGCATTCTGACTCTGACAGTCAGAGTCTGACTGTCAATTTTCGTATTTGCCGCCCAAGGGGAATGTTAGAACATACCATCTGGCGAGGGGGAGGTTACACATACCCTCTACTTTTAACGTCCACCGTGGTAGTTGAAACCTCCCCCTCGCGTTAGCTCGGTCCAAACTCGACCAATGACGAAGCGGCTCCCGCCGTTCACTTCATAGAGCCGGCTTTTAGAGCGATCGACACATCACTAATGTGTTCGCTAGCAAGATGGTTAAGGTTAGGATAGGGGTGAGGGGAAGGTTAAACAAGAGGTTAAGGTTAAGGTGAGGTACAATGAGCTTGTTTGGTGCCCTGACTGCGGACATCCAATCGCGTCAGTGTAACGCTGCATTGGGATCTGCAGTCAAATAAGGGAAAAACCCTTTTTCGCACATAAGTAACGAAAAAGGGCACTTTTGGCGTCTGGGGTCTGACGCGGAGGGTGGCTGACCAAGCGTTTGTTTTTGACGCGCTGGGAGTGAGAATGTGTTGCATTTAGAGAAAAACACACAGCAGCGACAATCCAATATCCTATCCACAGAATCCACCGTTTAAATCAAAGCCCAGGCTCTCCTCTTTCCAACAATATTCATGCACTCTACGTGCAAAATTCACAGAGCCAGCACAGCTAACAAACCACAGCTCATTTCATGACGTGAAAAGCGTAAATTCAGTCTTACCTTTGTTGATTCATGGTCATAATCCATGTTATAGTAAAAACAATTCAATCCCTTTGTGTAATCCATCTTCACAACATCACACAAAGCTGATTCGTGGCTGTTTTAGCTTGCATCCATCCATCGCCAAATCCCCAAAACTAGCTGAAAACAATCAAAAGCAAGCGATTCTGTTGGCTCAGAGGTTTCCTAACTAACCTGAACGGCTTCTATAATCCAACGGCGGGGTCCGGAGAAACTCTCCTGAATAAACTGTAGTTCCAGCCCAGTCCACCAGCGCACAGGTGTACTCGGGTAGAGGTGGGGCGGTTTCAACAAACTTTATTTGTCACTGAACGTTAACAAAGCTGATTTTAAAGTTGGACAACAAACTATTCCGTAGAGGGAGCGTTCAATTATTCCTTTCGCAAAACGGCTGGAAAAGTGTGGGTCTCGGATCCCCCATACCCCCCACGGGTGCAACGCCCATGCGTGAGAGCTTTTTTTTTTCCAACAGTGATCCACTCACATGGAATTCATTTATACTAGAGACGACAGCAAATACGTTGGGGGAAAATTTAGTGAACTTCTTTCTGATGTTGGAATAATGGATTTACATCATTTCGAATTTCAAAATGTTTGAAAACTGGGTTCTTTCTGCCGAGTACAAGACGTCTACACATCCCTCAAACTCATGTTTCTCATTTTCTCACTGACAATATGCAGCAGACAACATATTTAGTTTCGCAACAGCCTCCACGAAAGCAGGCATCTGCATTCCCTGAATAGCCATCCTGCAATGAGGCCTGAGTTTTCTTTTCCTGTCTGTCGTTTTTTTTTCTTTGTTACTGCAGAACATTGTGAGCACCTGCATCAGAAACAAAAAAGCTGACATGGAGAAGCCAAAAGAAAGACAATTTAGAAATGTGAGCAGATGTCTGGCACAAAGCTGAAAATAAAAAAGATGACTGAAATAAACAATATTAGTCTGCATGACAGTAGCGACGCGGGCAGATTGTCTCTTGGTTACGTCATGTCTTTAGACAGTGTGTTAAACGTCAAATCACCAAAGCCAGACTTTTTACACGTTACTATCAGCAGAGAGATCTGCACATTGTTCTCCTTCAAGCATCAGGAAGGAGCTTTGGCATGCAGGTCGTCACTTTTCTAGCCTCAATTAGCGACACTCGCTAAATCAAAGTGGCCACAGCCGTCTTTCAAAGCTGTAAGATGACACCTCAGATATTATTCATCTACGTGGCAGCTGGCGAGTTCACTCCGACAAGTCCAAAGAGAAGACCGGAACAATTACTGGTCATTTGCAACGAATGTAATTTGCTGGCGTCTTTGGAAAACGATGGTCAGGAGTTTTGCGCTGTTTCTGCGACCTAATGATCTGGATTGAAACAAATCACAGACCACTTACGAAGCATCCACTGTTACGTGTGGCTGTAAATGAAATATCTCATTTAAAAGACTTGGAGTCGTTTCCTGTCACACCCAGTACATTTATTCATCTCATTTTCCGTCAGATTTCCTTTTGTCGTCACTCAGCTTTTCATTTGTTTTTGGTTTCTTTGTCTGGGCAGGAAAATGTATTTAAACAGGTCTGGACATGAAGGTTACGAACACATCTCTGGTCTCGGAGATGAAAGTTAGCCTGAGCTTTACACAACAATGCTTTTGCACGGAACAGACACATAATTATGGTAAATCACATGCTCGGTGGTGGAAGGCAACACGCGTGTCACTTAACCGTTGTGTGTAAAGAAATTATGTTCCCTTCACATCAGTCTGCCTGGGTGCTACGGTAATGATGATGGCACCGCTAATTCCCTGAAAGGGCTGGAGAATCGTTATTTCACAGCGAGGCAGAACATGAGTTTTATTTTCCATATAATGTTGAGATTTTAGGTTGTTTTTCGCCTAAAACAACCAAAAAAAATTTAAAAGATCAAAACAGTAATTAAAAGTTAAGTAATAATAAACTAGAAGTACAAAAGAATATTGAAATATGGCCTGTTTTTGATATAGCGCCTTCTAGAGTCCTGGAACCCCCCAAGGCGCTTTACAACACAATCAGTCATTCACCCATTCACACACACATTCACACACTGGTGGGGATGAGCTACGATGGAGCCACAGCTGCCCTGGGGCGCACTGACAGAGGCGAGGCTGCCGAGCACTGGCGCCACCGGTCCCTCCGACCACCACCAGCAGGCAACGTGGGTTAAGTGTCTTGCCCAAGGACACAACGACAGTGACAGACTGAGCGGAGCTCGAACCTGCAACCTTCCGATTATGGGGCGAGCACTTACCTCCTGTGCCACCGTCGCCCACTAATATAAAATTATAACTTTTTTAAAGGTCTGTTTTATGAATTAAAATTAGTCTTCGTAGGAGAAAAATAAGTTTTTTATTCTAGTATAAAATTCATTGATTAGTATTTTAATTATGCCATATGTTTTTTAAAAGCATAAAAAAATTAGTTTTTTTTTCTAATTGGTGTTACAACCCCGACATGTGTTGTTTAAAACGCGAAGGAGGAGGGTAACGTAAGAATTTGGAACAGTGGAATTAAAAGTGTTTAATTGTCACAATAAAAGGTTTTAAAATGAGCACAAACAGATGGTGAGCATTAATGCAAAACAAAAAAACTCTCATAAAGGTTAATGGTTAAAATACAACTTATTAATGAATAAAATACCTGGTTAAAACTTTGTTAAAAGTTTTATCGAAACTGAAGGTGTTTTAAAATCCAAAAAGTTAATAAAAGTCTTAAAACCAGAACAGAGTTAACCTTAAAACTCAGTCAACTAAGTGGGCATCAACTAAAGATCCCTTTGGATCACTCAGAGCTTTAACCCTTAAAACTTAGAATTAAAACCATTGAAGTTAAAACTCATCAATTCAAAAGGGGGTTTAAACCAAAACGAGGCCTGCACAACCCCTGCACTGCTGACTCCCAGACTGCTGGTGCTCCTCAGCAGCCTGAAGGAGAGGAGGAGGAGGGGCGGTGTCTGGCTGATCACCGGAGCTGGGTGATCCTGGCTCCTGGATCACTAGAGGCCAGGCTGGTCGCCATAACAACTGTGTAAACATCAGTAGAAATAAATGCACTGGAGATAAAGGGGAACCCATCCAAGAAGGCGGCCCGCTGTTACATCAGCTCCAGTAGGCAGTGCTAGACCGCGGGGCGTCTGCGTACGGTGTTGTCGGTTCTGCTCGCCTCTGATCTGGCTCACTTCTAGTTCCTGAAACAGGAGCGCCAGAGCTCTTCTCCTACAGAGACCGACTCACAAGGCCTTCATTCATCCCAGAGACCCCTGTGTTGAGCTGGAGGCGCATTCCAGCTCCTAGATCCTGAAGATGGAGGAAAAACCAGCCACAGATAAAAATAAAAGCATCACATTGGTTTAAAAAATATTCATCTGCAGATTTAAAATCTGACTTTAGAGTCCAAACTGCAGCTGCACAATAAAGTTGCTGTGTCCCATTTTTACTATTTTTCTTTTCAAGTGGAAGAAACTACAGCAAAAAAAAAAAAAAAAAGCTTCTTTATTCAGTAATAATAAAATATGTCCTTCACTTCGGTGGGATTTTGGGTTCCTATTTTTCCGACAATCTAAAACGTTTACTTTTAGCTGAATAAAAAAATACTTTTCATTCTTCTTTTAGAAAAACGGAGTAGAACTTTTGCTTTTCTAAATCTGACGCTGTGTTGCTTATTCATCCCTCCTGCCTGCAGTAGCTTCACAATGTGCCAAAATTTGTGATTTCTCCTCTTTCAGCTAATTTAGAAAATGACTAAAATAAGCCTCATAAATAGTCTTCATTTAAATAAATGAAAAAGCACAGCTATAAATACAAATGTGTGCCAGAAAACCTAATCAGGCTTTAAGGATCACTCATTCTCCCTCAAACACCCTCACATATTTTAATCTGAATATTGTCTCTTTTTGATGACACTGTTAATTCTATTAGACCTCTGCTGATAAAGTAAATTAATCTCAAAGTTAGACGTGTACGTAGTTAGGGGAAAGAGAAGCAGGCTGACAGAGTAGGAATGCAACATGGGGAAATAAGAAAAGTACAGCAACCTCCAGACAAATCCAGTGGCTATAATAGTGTCTGCTGGTGGAGTGATAAGTCAGACAGCCCTCCAGCCTCCTGATCCACTGCCAGCCTTGGCCATTTGTCAGCGCTGACTCCAAACTCCTGGTGGCCATTGCTCTCTGCTGTATGCAGCTCCACGCAGCAGGATCAAGCTTGACAGCTGCAATCATTATGAGCAGCCCTGCCACTGTTAATGGCCAGCTGATTCTGTCACGCGTGGGCGTTTCAGTCCACGAGGGAGAATGTGAAAATGAGGAAAGATATGCAGAAAAGTCAGTGAATTCACATTTCTGACTTGGTAAAGAATAATAATAACTCTGAGTTTGTACATATTGTGTATACACACCAGCAGATGATATTCAGTGGCATTTGTGTGGCTGTGGTTAAGCAGTAAAATCCAATAAGACTTGTTTTAAGAACATACTATTTTCTCCTTCACTGCAGCATGTTTGAATATGTTGGCGACGAGATGTTTTGCATGTAAATACACTTCATATATTTGTAAATATATACCAATAAAAGACCATATTTATGTGCGTTTGTGTGGCGAGGATGTTACAAACACACCGTGTGGTGGAGAAACCCGAAAGTACTCAGGGATTAATTAGATGATCTGTTTTACGGACGCCGCGTCGTCTTGCGGGCTGTTGCTGGTTCCCGGGTTTGTTCTCACTAGATTCAGACTGAAGACCTTATTTCTGATATTTTGCACCTGTCACTCACGCCAAAACAAAGTATCCATGGAAACATGCACGTCTTTGTCAAGTCAAAGCCTGATTGATGCATTAGGTATTCTTTTATTCAGCTCTTTCATCCTGCTCTTCTTTAAAGTAGCTTGAAGCAAAAAACACATTTTTAATGAAAGTGGTGAGTCATAATTGCAAATTCAAAGAAGAAGAAGTGAAACGCGTTATGCATTTAGGCTCGGATTACGTTCTGGATGGGAACGGTTGTGTTTTCATAACTTAATGAGTCAAAAAGAAAAGAAAAATCTCACTTTTACAGTAAAAAGTGATGAGTCCGATCACTAAGTTAGGAGGAGGAGGCAGAGAAAAAGAAGTCTAGTTGGGATTTAAGCATATGAGACTTTCTAATTTCTATTCGGAATCAGGCGTCCTTGAGCCTGCGAGGCTCCATCGAAAACTCCCCCCTCAGAAGATATGTTGAATGTGCCGTCGTTATGGCAACTCAACTCTGTCTCCTTTCCCAGCCTGGGCGGGACTGCGGGAAGGCCGCTGAAACATTCCAGAGTCACTGCAACCCTCCAACCCTCAATGCTCCTCCCCCTATCCACACTGAGGTGACATGCGCTGCTTATCGTGGCTGCAGGAACTGAAGTGGGGATAGTCCCAACTAGGGTTGTCACGGTAACCGGTATAGCGGTAAACCCCGGTAAAAATGTTGACAATAAAAATAACTGTCCAGTTTTTAAAAAACTAAATTATCTCGGTGGGTTTACCGTGGCTGCGGTTTCAGCGCGGTGACCCTTACCAGCCACCGTCGCTTCAGCTGAAGTTCCCGCGGCGCGCACACGCACTTTTTAGTTTGCAACGGCACCAAAACTTTGAAGCTGAAATAATGGCCGAAGGAGGAGACGGCAGCGCCCAGGACATCCATCAGCCCTCAAAGAAGACTAAATCGGAAGTATGGGCATATTTTGGATTTCTGAAAAATGCTGAGGGACAGTTAATAGAAGACTGCTATCCCGTTTGCAGAACGTGCAGGAAACAAGTGTCTGCAAAAGGCAGCAACACTTCGAATCTAATGGCACATCTGCGTGACGATCACCCACGTCTCTACAGCCTGTGCAAGGTAAGTTAACATTAGCATTTTAGCTTAAATGCATGACGCGAGGACTTTTGGCTGAGGGAGAATGCAACGAGTCACTATATACTGCAGCCGCAGCGTCCTCTGCCAGCATTTAAACCGTGTCACGGACACCCTGTTGCTGGATGAAGCATCGTATTTGTTGATGATGAAGAGAAATATACAATTAGTTCCTTGTCATTGATTTGTTTACTTATTCAATGCCATTTATACTTGAACATTTGGATTTGATTACATAGTGTAGTAGTTATTTTAGTAATTTGTTTAAAGTGGCTATTTATTTTAAATGCATATATTTTAAGGTTGACTTGTACAGCGCTCAAGTCAAGTGTGGACTGGAGTTTTAGATTTTCATTTTGATAATGAAGAAAACAAGTATATGAGAAAACAAGTGGTGTTTCTTTGATTTGTTTACATATTGTTTATGTTTTGAATGTTTGGATTTGTATAATTTAAACCTGCACTGACTACTGTAACACGTTCCAGAAAAAGAAGCTATTTGTTCCTTTACTTGTGAAAAGTTGCACTTTTGCTAAGGCTTTGTGTTATTTTAGGTTTAATAAACACTGTTAAACCTTTTCAAAACTATTTCAGTTTGTGTAGAACAGGACTATCAATGCTTTCTGAACATATGCAACACCGTTTAAAAAAATACCGCGATAATACCGAAAACCGTGATAATTTTGGTCACAATAACCGTGAGGTTAAATTTTCATACCGTGACAACCCTAGTCCCAACCCACCACCTCACCTAGTGGACACTTATGTTGTGTTGTCTGAAGTCTGTTGCATATATGTTTGAGGTGTTTTTCTTGCAGAGCAAAGCTGCCCTCCTGGTGGAGGGTAACGCTGAAGTGCCTTTTTTCCCTCCACCTGAACCAATCCTCATGTAACCCTTTTATCTATATTAAGGTAGCGCGACTCAGGGTTGCGAATGTCCACAGTCACCAATTCTTGTCATGTGTCTTGCCCATGTATGTCTGCTCTCTGAATGTTGTGTACTGAAATTCTAATTTCCCCCTGGGATTAATAAAGTATCTTTGATTTGATTGATTTGATTTAGCAACTACTAACAAAGTGTTCTTGTTTTGCTGTGTGCAGTGTGCAGGCACGCGCAGGCAAGGTGGGTTAAGTGTCTTGCTCAAGGACACAGAATTATCTGTCCAGAGCCAGGTTCGAACCTGCAACCTTCTGATTGCTGGACAGCCTGCTCAACCTTTCGAGCTCCTGCTGCTCTTGATGGTAAATGGAGACCCATCCAAGATGGTGGCCGGCCACTACAGCATCTCTATAGGCTGCGACAGTCCACGTCACCTCTATGTATATGGTGTCTGTGGAATAGGGAACACAATAAGAGTTGAAGAACAAACAAAAACAAAGGATCAGAAGATCCGGAGCATCAACATTTGCAGAAGTTATCCTTCACTAACCTTCATGTTAAAGTTTGTGTTTAAGCTCAGCTTGTCTTTGAACTTCTCCTCCTGTGTGGTCACTTTAACGTGAAATATGAATGCAGATACTCTCTAGAGGGGATGGGAGAAAACAAAAACCTCATAAAAATGGAGCTTCCTTGCTGATAGGTGTGAATTACATTGAGCAATATCCAAAATTTTATTTCCTTAAATGCCTAAGGTGACTTCGATTAAAGAAATCCTTAAAATACTTACTCCTTTCAAAAAATAAATAAAAACAAGAAACTGCAGCCGAGGCACCAAACTTTAATGACTGGACTCAGTATGACTCCAGTGTTTACATGGTCTCATGCTGAGCCTCTGCTACCTCCTTAGTAATAACTTCTTGAGGCTGTGAAGCACCATCAGCCTTAAAACATAAAAGCCCTCTCTGTGCTTTCTAGACGGTGCAGACACTCCTCTCCCATCGTAGGCAGTTTTTCTCCTGTGGAAAAAAAAATGAAATAAAATAAAAAGATAAAAACCATTATTATCCGTGAGTTTGTGAGGTTGCCATGTCTCCGTAAACTGCTGCCCCGAAATTTGTATTTCGACAACGGCATGCCAAAAGCTCCAGAGTTGTTTAAAGAACTGAAGCCAGTAAACAAGAGCGACTCAGAAGTTATTTCATGTACCCCTAAAATGCCACAGCATCTTGTGGCCCCCAGACTCTGGACCTCTCTCCCCCTGAGCCTGAGATCAGTGGACTCAGTGGTCTCCTTCAAAAAGCAGCTGAAGACTCACTTGTTCAAGCTGGCTTTTGTATGACCTTCTTCACCACTCTCTCTTTATTCTGCTCTCCCCACCTATTCCACCTTCCTCAGGATCCACTGATTTCCCTCTTTCCTGTTCACTTACTCTCTTTCTTAACATTTTTTCTTTTAAATCCCAATAGCCTATTTTTGCTAATTTTAAATATTTTTTAAACATTTTCTAAATGCTTTTTTTTATATTTTTACATTTTTTGTTTTAGTGAAGTGCCTCGTGATTTTTATCTTGAGGGGCGCTATAGAAATGATATTTTCTTCTTCTTCTTCTTCTTTTCTCTTTACTCTAGCACTGGTTGACACTGGTTGAGCTCTAGGACCAAGCAGAAAACAACTGTTTGTGTTGAAGCCTGTTTCCCATTAGAACATACTGTAAAGATACCCCCCACCACCCCCACCCCCGTGTCCCCCTCACTTCTAAAGTGAAAATTACATCCATGCCCTACAGTAAAACACCCAAGAGTGCTAGCACCAGATATGACTATGCATTTACTTATCGACTACCGTGTATGACTCTTCTTTGGTTGTCATCTAGAATCTTCTGGTGCTGATCTGTAACTGGAACAGTCATGAAACTGGCAGTGAGGAAGTGATTGCAACAACCAAATTTGACCACAGGATTCACCAACAGAGAATATGCACAACCCCCCTCCCGGGGGACGGGACTCGAGTCGACAGAAACACTGCCATATGGAGGAAGCTCATTTTAGACATTTATATCAGTAATCATGATCCATATCTGTAGACCACAGTAGACCAGAGAGATTTGAGTTCAGAAAGGGCCTAAACCCAGAACGTCCATCCCATCTTCACTGAAGTAAAAAGTAACCACATTCTCATTCGATGCTCAGTTGGGGTTTTGAGAGAACTGATTTTTCGTAACTGACATTTTGACCTTTAGAGTAAGACTTGCCCAGGTGTAAAGAAAGCTGTAATCTGCTTCATAGGACATTCATAAGTAAATCTTTAAGTGTAACACAGCTCTCATTTCCTCACTTGAGCCTGTGTGACTCATTAAAGTCAAAATGTCTGCTGTCGGAAAGGCTTATATTAAAGCCATGTACACAAGCTACTGTACAGAATGCAGCACTGGTTAATAGAAAGGGAAGATTAGCATACATTCAAGAGAAGAACGAGGAGAAAATACAGCTTATCACTCAAGTTTGAAATATGAAATGTGTAGCGGTCACACTTTAAAACTGCAAATTAATTATGACAAATAAGATGTGGTGATTCCATATAAATATGAAATATCAATCTGATTGATCTTTGAATGTCTGAATTACTCAGGAAGTCATTCCTGTTTTATTAAACCACAATGTTGTTTTCTGGCAAATCAGAATTTGACAAGTTTCTTAGTATTTACCAACATCCCTCAGAAAGCCACTCCTTACTTCAGATACAAGATTCTTAGTTCTGTGAATAAAGAGTCTTTAAACGTTAAGTGAGGTGAACCTTAACCTTCTTATGAAAATGTGTATGAATGTAGATAATGATTAACTTGTTAAATCAAACTCATACTGATCATAATATCTGCAATGGATCATTTTAAGAGCAACCTTCATTTCAACATCATTGATTTAAGCGCAGATTGTTCAAACATGTAATTTAAATATCTTGTTCATACAACACATATGATTATTTAACTTGTGAGTTGTAAAAGTTCACTTTTTATTCAGAGTGAGGAATCCAGCAGTCTGAGATAAGGGAGGAAAGGGCTTTTGCGGGAGACCTTGGCAGTTTATTTATGTCTGCGTTGAAGAACAATAAGTGAGCAAAAGGTTGATTTGTACGTCTGAATCCTCCAGCTGGCGTAACCTCGACTTTGCAGCTCCGGCGTGCATGAAAGGTAACTGTGTCAATTCGATGGTGAAAATGGACCCTTTTGATTCATTACAAATGTAACTTTGAAATCTGCACATTGGTCATCTAAATGGTTTTCCACCTCCAAGCAATAATAGTCTTTAATAATTAGCTTTGCAGCAAAATTAAGCTTGGTTGGTGTGAAGATGGAGGCTTGTAGTCAGCAGCTTGCGTGACCCTGTGACTGCATTGACAACAGCTGTGAGAGCTGGGCGGCAACAGAGCACAAAGCTAATTGGTTTTTGCCTTATCATTATCTTTTAAATTCCAATCCAGATTACACTCTCACTAAGCTGGCATCCAACACAGCAAGCCGTCTGAGTGGTTAACCTTGGGAGAATATCTTGTCAGATCCTCCAGGCCCTATGCAATGAGAGATTTCCATTTTGGTCAAATTACACACTTGATTGCACCGAGTTTCTTTTGCACGTTCTCCAGTTGGACAGATTTTCTTAATGTAATCTGAGCAAACACCTCAGAACTAATGTGTCATTTGCAAGATTTTTATTTTTCAAGACGTCTGTTACCATCAGTGCTAATGATCTCACTGATGGCCCAACGTTTCCTTACACCAGTGTGATAAAAAAAAAGATGTTAGACTTTATTAAAATGACAAATTTTCCTTCTGGTTGAAGCTTATAGAACAACAAGAAGACGGAGCTCTTTCCTCATCAGAGTATTGTACCCCCGCTTTTTCTTTAAAGATAAAGTTCCCTAATTAACTGTAGAACTAGTATTTGCTGAGCGCTTACATTTGCAGTCCCGCTGCCTGACCCATAGTCTGACAAAATGGATGGGAAATCAAACTCCAGTTAAACTTGCTGAATATTCAAACTTTTGTTGGAAAAACACGGAGAATGTGCAGACTCCCTAAAGTGGCTCGGCACAGCTCACAGCCAAGTGACTTCTGGTGCACTAAACCATAAAACATTGTCCCCAGGAACAATTTAAATCTCATCAATAACACAAAACAGTGCAGGCATGATGCCTAAAAGCCAACAACTGGTGCCAGCTCACCACAGCCCGCTGCGCTGAACGAATGAATGGCGGTTGATGCTGCAAGGCCCTAACTCCTCTCCCAAGGTTTCTGGGTCAGGTGCTAGGAGCAATGAGGTGCAAGGCTAATGGATTGACTCTTCACACCAGAATGGAGATGGAGAAGCTTGATGAGTTTTGAGTAATTTTATTGCCTATTAGAGAGGGCAAAACTGTGCAGTTGGACATTGTTTGCCACAGATATGAAGAGGAATTGGATGCATCAGTGTTCTTACGGTACTGAGGGGGAACAAAAGCCATGCTAAAAGACTGTAGGCTACAGGAGGGAGGAGAATTGGTATAGAGTGTAGGTGTGGCTGCAGGATTAAATGAAATAATCAATCAACCTCTTCTTCATTCCCTGGTCAATGTGCAGCACTGCTCGCTGGCTTGGAAAATGCTTCCTTTTAAAGGGGTTTTATTTTCACACGCCGCTGCTCTTCCTCACCGAAACAGAAAGTGTAATTTGAAATCTCGGTCAATGTATCTGCAAAATCAAAGCGTCAGTACAAACAGCTAAACTCCGTCAGCCGATGTTCAAGATGCTTTATCGTGTTACTTTCACTTTTAAATGCAAAGGTATTTAAAAACATTCCAACGCATACTTTAAGAGTGGATAATTCAATCCTAAACTCACTTTTAAGCTAAAAGTTGTGAGACAAGTACACTGAAGTGGGATGAATGGGGGAATATAGGCTGAAGGCCCCAGTCAAGCCTAGTTTAAAGGGGCATTATGGAAGTTTGACAGCCAAAACATGTGTAGAAATAAAAAATGTTTTATTTTTTATTTTTTGTCGTGATCTCAGCTGCTGATCGCTTCTGTACAAAACAAACACCGCCATGTTTGTTTTGTCTGTCCCCTGTAGATCTACCCCTCTATCCTGTCTGAGTTATGTACTCTGCCCCCTAGAGGAGTCCTCCAGAACTACATGCAGTGCAGCAGCAAGTAAGGTTTAAAAGCTGGTTTTTTCCCAGTCAAAGACTCCAAATGCCGCCATGATCACAGCAGATGTTTGAAATAATGAGTGTATGACTCTTTTAAGCTCAGTTTTCTCTGATGCTCACTAGTTCCAGCCAGACTCCTCTATCTCTGGAGTTCGTTTGGGAGCTTAGGGAGGTGTTCTTCAGTGAGACTCCTGTACTGTTTTGTTCAATTTCATCAAAGAGAGCAGGTGCTCACATAGGGATGTGCTGCTGAACATGGAGAGCATTTGAGCAGCTAGGGCACAGAGTTGGGTCAGTGTGTTGGGAAGGAAAGATGAAAACTTGACGATCGCTAAGTGATGGCATGAATCTGCAGCTGTGTGCTATTTTCATTCAATCCAAGCATCTCAGTTACAGTTAAAAGTAACGGGTCACGAAAATAAATTATACTTTATAAAAAATGACGTCTCAATAGTGCCATGGATTATATTCTACCATATAGTGTTCCTATCTTTGCTCTGAAAGGTGTAAAATGGCATGATAGAGGTCCTTAAATATAATTTATTTACTTTACAATTAAAAGATTTATCTTTTCTGCACCCAATGAAGGAAAAATGGGTAGTAGCAGCCAGCCTGAAGTCGGCGTCACCTCCAATTCAAGTCAAGTCAAGTCAAGTCAAGGTATTTATAGCAAATTCAATTTGCACATGTACGATCACAGCACAGTGTTCTCTTCTCAAAACTTCTATGTGAAGATAAAATCATCCATTCCTGTTCTTACACTTGTGCCTGGCACATTTCTGCTTGCAGAAATAGAAAAAAAATACCTTTTTTTTCCTCTAATCGAGCATCAGCTGACGGCTAGAGTTGCAAATGACACACCTTGCATTAACAGGCATTCTGCATGTGTGACGACATCAGTTACCAGATCCAGAACTTTAAAAAGTACAAAGTAGAAAGAAAGTTGAACTTTTGGAGCCACAACAGTTTCCAGCACAGATGGAAGTACATCTCTCCTTTAGCCTGCTTTGATTTGCACACAAATTTAAAAGAATGTGCCACGGTCCGGGGTGGTTCCCCCCTCACTAATCTGCTCTGAGCCTTTCTTCCGGCAGGTGGACCTGTCAGAGAGTGGGGAAGCTGCAGATCATCAACCCATCAGCCTGCCAGGGATATTTAAGCGACTGAGAGACGTCTTCACTTCACTGGATGATTAGCTCAACTTGGGTATCAGATAATCACAGCCACAGCTTTCAAGAAAGACTAGTTTTAGACCCAGAGATTCAGCTCAGTCTCTAGAACGTTTATTTATTTCCACTCTACTCTCTTCTTGCAGACTTCTACCCACAGCAACAACCAAACGCCGTCAGCCGGGACTCAGATACTCACCACTTCGTTTCTCAGCCCATCCCTGGCCTCCCCACCATCCGCTGCCCACCCTCACCCCTTCGGATCTTCAGCACCATCAATGCGAAGCTCAACCATCGTGTACAAGCTCACCCCCTCGTAGATCTCGTCACACGTAAGCACCCCAGACCGGGCCTCCTTCCCTCGCGAGCCTCCCCCGCTTCATGATTGTCACCCTGCCCGAATCCCGTCTTTGAAGAACCCAGCAGGACTTCCCGCTGCGCCTTCAGCTCACCCCTTTTGAAATAAAGTATTGTTTAAATTCTTGCCTGTTCTCGTGGTGTGATTCTGTATGTCGTGGGCTAGCCTTCTACGACACAACATGACAGAATGCTCCTTCTGCTGGTTTTATACAACCTCCCTAACAAAAGAAACACCACAGGTCACATTATTACATAAAGCAGTGCTGAAAACATGACAAATATCTGCCTTTCTGGAAAACGCCTCCAGCTGTTGCACATTGCTCAGCCTTAGAGGAAACAAATCAGATGATCTTTGTTCGTGATGAGTTCACGGATTAAATTATATATCAAAGGAAATGCGTTAGCAGTGCTAGTTGGAATTGCATTTTATGGTACGGTTGGTTAATTTCTCCACAAAAAGGTGCCAATCAGCTGAATGTGTGTGCTTATCTCTTTTCATTCCGATTAAATGTGGGCTGAGTTTTGAATATTATGCACGGATCCATTCATTAATCTTTCTCAAAGCAATCTCTCCCCTCTCCTTCCTCTTTATCTCACATGCACTAGAAGTTCCTCTGGGAGCATTTCTTCAGAGAACAATTTAAATGAATGTAATGTTAAAGTGCTGTAAAAAGCAGATTCACTTGCCCCAAAACACAGCAAATCATCTAACAGCCAACTCTTGACCCTGTGGTCTAATGGTGCGGGCCGGCCCGGCCTAGCCCTGGTAGAGCAATCGTGTTCTGGGTAATCTGTGCCTTTTCTGCGCTCAGCCAATCGTTTTTTTGGACCTGCTCACCGGTGGCCAACCTTGTGCAGAGCCAACCCAACACACACACACTACGGTCTGATTGGTGGGTAGAATCAGTCAGCAGCAGCTTTCTGCATGCATGATTCATTATCAGTCTGCAGCGGAGTAAACACCTCTAACTGCAGCTCCGGCCGCTGCAGTGCCAGGACAGACTGAGGGTGAGATGGGCCCACGGCAGCAACCCTCCTCAGTGAGCGAGTAGGAAGCTGTGTGCTTCATGTCAGAGTCTCCAAAAGAAACTCTGCTCACGGCCGCCTTTGTTCACTAATTTAAGGACACCACAGACGTCTTTGTGCATCTATTGTCCCATCCACATGTTTGGAGAAATCTGTGTTGCTGAGAAGGTTGTGTGAACAAAACCAGGTCAGGTGAGGACGGGCTGACCGGTTCAAGCCCGGGCTGGGCTGACCCAGATGTGAATGTGCCACTGCGCTGAAATCAAACAACTGCAATGCGTTACTTTCTAGAGCCACATAATTCCTGATTTTTTTTTTCA
Source organism: Nothobranchius furzeri (assembly GCF_043380555.1). Classification (NCBI taxonomy): domain Eukaryota; kingdom Metazoa; phylum Chordata; class Actinopteri; order Cyprinodontiformes; family Nothobranchiidae; genus Nothobranchius; species Nothobranchius furzeri. Next base: position 74,260,030 of record NC_091748.1, read on the forward strand.
TTTTTTATCCTTTTTTACTTTTTCTTTTTATGATAAAAGTGTGTTTCTTCCAAAGTTTAACAGAAAGGTAATTCAGGAAACAAGCAGTTTTTAAATTTTTGTACAATATTAAATAACCCCAAAAAAGATGTGTTGCACAAAAGAACACTTTTGACAGCTGAAGATGAAAGGAACCAAATCTCCCTCTAGTGGCAGGCTGCAGTATAGGATTCAACTCTCATCCTCAAGTCAAGCAAATGGTCCGTTAGCCTGACAAACAAACAGGTGTTGGCTTTTATTAATTTGCACATTTCTTCTTTACAGGCAATGGTGGATCAAGGGTTAGGAGTTCACCCTGTAATTAGTGGGTGGTCAGTTCGAAGCCCAGCTCCTTTTGTTATCTGTTGCTTCCTTTGGCAGCTGTAGCTACTATGGTGCTTATCACCATTAGTATGTGAATGGGTGAAGCATAGGGTAAAGCTTTTTGGTGTGCTCTCAGTCATAAAAGAGCTATAAAAGTACAGCTCTTTTACCATTTGGCTATTTCGCAAACATTCAACTATTACATTTAGATCCTTAAAAAATAAATAAATAAATAAATAAAAACAAGGATCGGGTGTAGGCTGTGTAAAAAAAAATAACCCAAAATCTGCAAACTCTGGTTCCAAACGTACAGGATGTCTGTAAATCGGATATGTTGGCTTCACGTTTAACAACAGACAGTGATGGAGACGCTTTTTCCATCTTTAACTATGTTAACCCTCTACTGCGTGACTTTTTAATTTTTTAGGGTAAAAAATTTTCACCCAATTTACGGGGAGCTTTGGGGTCCCTAAAAATACATCAATAAAAAGTTTGACCCCCCCCCCCCCCCCCCCAAAAAAAAAACAAATTTTGATTTGTTGCTTCAAGGCAACAAGGGTCGTAAAACACCAACCTATCCTATGATAATTTTTTATGAACACAACCAACATAAACAGACAAACAACTAATGATCAACGCTAACATTTAATTGAACAGTAAAACATCAGGATACTTTTGATCAAGGTTCTCTTGGGGATTTGTTTTGTTCATTCAGTGTGAAATTTCAGAAAGCAGTTGCGGTCGGGAGTGAAGCGAAGGTGCACATTGCATTTGTGGCACATTGCTTTTGGTGTACCATTGCACCCTGGCACCCTGCATTTTCCCTTGTTCCCAGTCATGTTCAGCCAGTGGGCTGTGTGATCCAGGCTGGACTGGAATGGGAATCGTGCTCCTATTTTATATGTAGACTACAATGCCAAAGAACTGCTCTAACTCATTTGTGGTAAGGTTTAGGGGCTTGCAAAGGTCACACTGAATTGCATTCAAATTGGATTCTTCCACAATGATTTCAAGAATATCTTTAGAGAAGAACTTTTTGAAGTATTGTAGTGTGGGGGGGGGGGGGGGGGCAGTGTGTCATCAGCCTTTGGCAGCTGGCGCTGCCAGTCTGGGTGGCAATGATAGGGATGTGTACTTTTCTCCATCTTGGAAGGCGAGGCACTTCAGCCTCACCTTCATCTGGATCTACCTCTTCCTCACAGTCACGGTCTTGTGGCTGTTCATCTGAAAAGAAAAGAGAAATTTTAGAAAGAAGTATTGCAACAGGAAAACCTGCACACATGTGCGTGCACGAGTGCGCGCGCACACGGCACGCACACACACACACACACACACACACACACACACACATACACATTTTATCACCTGGCTCCTGAGTGTCCCTCAAACCTGATTCAGGGATCCACTCCTCCACTTCCCCGTTGTCACTCCCTGACAGCTCGCTGTCTTCACCGTCTGAAGGAAAATCCTTAACTGCACATTCCTTAGGATTTCTTCTGTAAAATGATTTTACGTCCATGTCCTGTAATTATCAGTAGACAAAGTAAAAAACATTTACCAAGATCACATAAATGCACATAGACACAACTTTGCACACACCAGTGCTCATGCATTATATTGCCTGAAAATATTTGGGCTAACTGCACAGTGAATGAAACTGAACACTTTTACTTTATAAACAAAACTAAAAATGTATAAAAAATGTAATATTCTTCTTTACATATTCATGCACCAGCAGCTATTTTTATGTGTATATTTCAACATATGGACACAATAAAGTGATTTTTATCTCACCTTCTAACGGAGATGTTGCCCATGCGGTGCAGCTTGCAGAAAGGGGAATGCCGTACCCCAAATAAAAGACACACGTCCTTAAACTCATCATTTTATTGGCCAGAAATATCCCTGGTAGCATTATTTGAAAAAAAAAAAAAAGTTTATTATTGTTTTTTTTTAAAGGGCCAGTGTGAGGTTTGAAAATGTAGTTTGTTGCCTCAAGGCAACGCTATGCTGTAGAGGGTTAATAATGGGACAGCAGTAGCTCAGGAGGTAGAGCGGGTTGTCCAGTAATCGGGAGGTTGCAGGTTTGATCCCGGTTCAGGACATAGAATGCTGCTGTTGTGTCCTTGGGCAAGACGGTCGGAGGGACCGGTGGCGCCAGTGTTCGGCAGGCCTCACTTTAGCTCCAGGGCAGCTGTGGCTGCATCATAGCTCATCACCACCAGTGTGTGAATGGGTGAATGACTGTGTTGTGAAGCATCTTTGGGGGTGGTAGAACCCTAAGAACGCACTTCTCAAATACAGGCCATTCGCCATTTAATAGGTAAAAACTGGAGGAAGTAAACATTGAAGCTATACCATCATTCTGCCTCTATGATTGGTCCATCCAGCTGCCCATCACCGTCCCTTCCTCTACCAGGGAGGTGAAACAGCAACAATCTGGCCTCTGGGGCCAAATAAAGCACACTCGCAGTCACACTGCATCAATAATTAGTTTCTTGTTAAAGTTTATGAGAAAAAAACAGTTTTTACACTCATTTCTTTTGTGATCACTAAACATTTTTGATATTAAATGTGATTTGGGGGTGTTTATAAGAAACAAACCAACATCTAAAAATGGGTTAGTAAAATCCTGGCGGCAGCCAAGTTCCTAAAGTCCTGATATTTGGAAGTTCTGTAGGCACCGGCTGGGCCCTGATACACGACTTGAGGACTTTATACACAGAGATGAACAACAATTGAATTTTCTTTTACCTCAGGATTTCAGAGAAGTCAACTTTCTTGCCTCTTTTGAGATCACACAATGCATCTCCCTTGCTTGACTTGAGATTACATTGTAGGGTAACTCAGCCGGGAATACGTCATCTAAACACCTGGCAAGGTCTGGCTCCTGAAGGCATAAAGGATGAGGATATTCCCCAATCAGCAAAGATGCTTGAGATGCCAAAAGCAACACAAAGGTCTGTTGTACTCTGTTTGGCTAGATGAGACACGCATGATACTCTGCTGGCCAAATTCTGTTTAAAGGACTTTTAAATTATGCTTATGTACGAGGTCGAGACCTGTACGTATGCCATGGAATAAATCTTGAAGAAAACAAAGCCGTTCATTGTGTTTTCTATGGTTGAACTGCTCCAGTGTAGTGTGCAGATGATGTAACATAAGCTGGTTTTGATTCTGTATATATATAATAGTTTTAATTTAGTGGCTAAAGTAGTTATAAATTAGAAAAATTAAACTATGTTTACTTTTACAGGGTCAAGGCCAAACTTATTGGACTTAAGGAAGCGCTTTTACATTTTTGCCTGATTTAAGTTTTCTCATTGAGCATGTGTTATGGCTACCAGCCAGGCCAGTGAGATTGAGGCCCTGTCCACACGTAGCCGGGGATCTGCCAAAACGTAGATATTTTCCTACGTTTTGGCCTGTCATCCACACGAAAACGGAGTTTTTTCACACGAAAACGGATCTTTTTAAAAACTCCGGCCAAAGTGAAGATCTGCGTTTTCTCCGTTTTGGGTGTCTGCGTGTGGACGGACAAAACTGGAGTTTTAAGGTCCGCAGCGTCACTTTCCATGACAAAAAATGCTGACATCACGTGTGCGACCTGTGTTTACACTAGCCGACATCATGGAAGCCTTCAGAGCTGCGCTCTGTCACTACCCGATCCATCAGTTGTCCAAGCGCTTTCTGCTTGTTTGTTTTTGCAAGCGGAATTACTGCTCCTTGCGGAAGACCACAGACGAAGGACGAGGTTAAGAACGGGGGAAGTACTGCCGCCTACAGGTCTGGCATGTCCTTAACAACGTATTTATCCGGGTACGTGTGGACAGAGTTTGTTTTTAAAACGCGGTGGTGTGGATGCGAGTTTTTGGAGGGGCGGATATTCGTTTTTAAAAAACCCTGGCTACGTGTGGACTAGGCCTCAGGAGCCAGGATCACCCGACCCCAGTGATCAGCCTGACACCGCCCCTCCTCCTCCTCTCTTCCAGGCTGCTGAGGAGCACAGCTGAGCCGAATCCTGCTGATGACCCACACCTGGATAAAAAGGCCGTGCCTTCAGCCGTCTGGGAGGCAGCAGTGCAGGGTTCTGCTGTCCTCCAGGTCTCGTTTTGGTTTTAACCCCTTCGTTTTGATGAGTTGACTTTAATAGTTTTAACTCTGAGTGATCCAAACGGATCTTCGATTGTTAAGGTTAACTTGTTTTGCTGCAATTTGATTGACTCCGGTTTTAAACACCTTCTGTTCGGTAAAGCTTTTAATATACGTTTTTACCAGGTGTTTTTATAGTTGGTAATTAGTGTAATGTGAACCTTTTTGAGAGTTTTTGTTTGTTTAGCATTGTCTTTATAATGCTCGCCATCTGTTTGCTCTTGTTTTTAGAACCTTTTACAACAATTAAAACCATTTTAACTCCACCATCATATTTCTTATGTTAGCCCCTCCTTCGCATTTTAACATCTCCTTTCGGGGACGTAACAGCATGGTTGTTTTTGTAGTTTTGCCTCCAGGTTTCGTGTTCAAATAAATTAATTTGTGAGGAATAAATTAACCGAATATTGTCGTGGAAATGTAAGAAGAAGTAAGTGTTTAAAGATGTGGTTCACTCATTTAATATATTTAAAGAAGAAGAAGAAAAGATCTTTTCTATAGAGCCTCTCAAGATAAAAATCACGAGGCGCTTCACAAAAACAAAAAATGTAACATAAAAAAAGACTTAGAAAATGAATTAAAATATATTTAAAATGTGCAAAAATAGACAATTGTGATTAAAAAATGTAAGGAAAGAGAGAAAGTGAATAGGAAAGAGGGAAATCCGTGGATTCTCAGGAAGATGGAATAGGTGGGGAGAGCAGAATAAAGAGAGAGAGGTGAAGAAGGTCATACAAAGGCCAGCTTGAACAGGTGAGTCTTCAGCTGCTTTTTAAAGGAGACCACTGAGTCCACTGATCTCAGGCTCAGGGGGAGAGAGGTCCAGAGTCTGGGGGCCACAGCAGCAGATGATCTGTCACCTTTGACCTTTAGCCTGGTGCTGCACAACCAGTAGGCTTTGATCACTGGACCTCAGGGACCTGCTGGGGGTGTAGGGACTGAGAAGATCACCAATGTAAGATGGTGCTTGTCCATGTAAGGCCCTACAGACCAGAACCAGGATCTTGAAATGAACCCTGAAGTTGACTGGCAGCCAGTGAAGCTGGAGGAGAAGCGGGGTGATGTGGGTGTGTTTGGAGGACTTGGTCAGAAGCCGAGCACAGGCGTTCTGAACCACCTGTAGACGGTTCAGGGAGGTTCTGCTCAGACACATGAAAAGAGAGTTACAGTAGTCTAAGCGTGAGGAGATGAAGGTGTGGAGAACTGTCTCAAGTTCAGAGCGGGACAGAATGGGACTCAGCTTTGCAATGGTTAAAATCTGATGTTAGCCTAGATCTGGACAAGTGGGGGAGTAGAGGGAGGTGGAGTGTACAGTCGGTAAAGACGGCTCTCCCTTGCCCTGCCTCCAACATGCCTCCATCTAAATAGGATAGATTATCCAGAGTTAACTCTGTAGTTATGCTGCTATAGGCTTAGACTGCTGGAGGACACACTGACCACTTTTCACACTCTACTACTTTCTTCTACAATCTGCTCTTGAACTGCATTGTATGCTGCTATTTCAGCTGTTAACTTTATTTCTTTCTCTAAGTCTTTTTTCTCCCCAAAAGAAGCTACAACGATGTTCTGCTGAGCTGTGGTGGCCTCATGGAGGGGGCCATCGTCTAGCACACTGCTGCTAACCACTTAAACATTCTCCCTCTCCTGATAATAACTTTTTACTTTCTTTGACGTGTGTGTGTGTGTGTGTGTGTGTGTGTGTATTTCTGCTCTGTCTTCTCCATCCCCAGTGAGTCGTGGTGGATGGCTGCTTATACAGAGCCAGGATTCTCTGGAGGTTTCTTCCTGTTAAAAGGGAGTTTTCCTCTCCACTGTCGCTAAATGCTTGCTTAGTAAGAGGATTGCTGTAAAGTCACTGACTGGTGTCAGATGCAACCTGCTGGGTTCCTTATATAGGACACCTTTTACTGATTGGCTTAATGAACTGACCTGTATTGCGATGTTTACTGTGTGAAGTGCCTTGAGACGACTCTTGTGGTGATTTGGCGCTTTATAAATAAACTTGAATTTATTCGAATTGAACGTTTGCAACTGCCAGCCGTGATCTGACCTCGAGTCTTCCTCTCAGGTCTTGAATTTCCAACAATTTGGTCGTAAACACAATTAATTCTGCAGCTTGGAAAGCACCACAGCGCTTCTGTAATTACTGTAGCTGTTTTTGTAGCTGCAGCGTAGGCGTCAACACAGGGTTGGGATTTCAAGCCTACAGGGTCTGCAGACATTCATGACAATACTTGGCACTCTAATGCGCCTTCTCTCCTCTGCTTTGGGACTTCAAGCTAACCAGGACTGCTTCAGAGGATAGCAGAATGTGCAGGAGAGATAACACAAAGTCTTAAAGAGTTTAACAAAGTATTCGCAAGGCGATGGTAATGACATGGTCACTGTTTGGGTCTTATTGGATAACTGTGTTTCTGTGAGTGAGCTACGGATGATTTTCAGTTTGGCTTTGCTTGAGGAATGGTTTCGAAGTATGCATTTGGTTTTCACGCTCCGAGTGATGTGGCTCTAAAAATGTTCAGAATACCGTGCTCGTAACGAGTACATAAAACCGCCTCGTGCCATCGCCGAGGCACGCCTGTGTAACGAACGCTCCATCAAGGCTCAGCATTTGTCTTTGTTTGACGATAAATCAGAAATGTTAACATCAGCACAAATCAGTAGATGTTTTCACATCATCTTGGTTCCAGATTTCAGCTCGGTGAACCGCGTTATCATTGCACGAATAAGTAGAAGCTTGTTTTAGTTCCACTCAGGATGTTTTCGGGCAACATATTAATTGAATTACAACCAGATTATGTATTTCTGCCCCACAGGTCCAGTAAAACTATCTTAAAGAAAAGTGGTGTTTTCTTTTTTTTCCGCCCAGCAGGACTCTGTTTATCTACTTTCGGCAGATCATAAGAGCTTAACCCATTCGTGTCTTTTGGGCAAATATCCAAGAATCCACTCTCTGGAAGCAGATTACATTAACAGTCCACATTCGTGCCTTATTTCTTATTCTGGATCTTTATTCAGGACCTTTAGCCTGAAGCAGCGATGTAAATGAAGGCAGCCCTGCTTGAGTCAAAAGCATAATTTACATCCGTGCTTCCATTACCTGTGTTTGAATTTCACGCTCTTTAAACTCTGTTTGAGAGCACGAGGCTGCTTGGAGTTATTTATTTTTCTAAGATGGATGGAACTGCCTGTGTGGCTGGTTAAAAATACTATGCTTACATTACAGATATGATGAGAGATAGCTTATTTATTGCTTTTAGAGCTAACCTAATACATTGCATGCATAGTACATGATAAATCAGCGATCTTGTTGGCTAGACTGGCTTCGTTGTTCTCCTAAGAACAGCCTATATGCTGCAACATCTGTAGCAACACAAACAGCTGGAATGGTACTGAGATTAGGTCGTCTCTTAAATCTCCTTCAGGACTAAAGTTGCTGTTGCGCTACTTCAACTATTACGCAGATTTTTGACGCAACTCCTACAAACTAAATAAACGTTCCTGCAACACTTGTTGTAACTGTTGTGAAAGTTCTTCTTATTCTTTGAAACTATGCCGCCCATTTCATTTTCAAAGTTCCAGATTCACAGAGAAACAGGTGTTTTAATAATTATTTTTGAAAAGGATCAGTCGCCCTGAGCTTATCGCGCAAGCTGGACGTGAAAAAACAGTCCCGTGTGTGTGTGTGTGTGTGTGTGTGTGTGGCCCGGAGGACAGAGGACAGGAGAACGCGCAGCTAATTAATTAAATAATTTGGTTCTGTACCTTTCTCTTCAGCACAGCCGACAAAGGTTTATGATGGGTCAGTCCTCCTGCATGCTCAGATCATTCCCTTCCCGTGCTTGAAAAATTGTTCCAAAATGAAAGTTGAACCCACATCTTTTTAATCTGTGAATTCAATGCCGTTCAGCGAGTCTCAAATAAAAATTTGGGCATCTTATTACTGTAAAAAAATATACCATTAATGTAAAAAAGAAACTCTAAATAATCTATGTTCACAACCAGAATCGAACCCAGGTCTTCTGTACAGGAGTCCAACATCTTACAAGGAGAGCTACACTTTAGTAGCATTCACAGTATCTGTAACTTTTATATCCTTGATGACAGCTGAAACAACGTTCAGAAAGAAAGTTCTACAGAAAGTAGCTAAGGGTCCTCAGAAATGTAGCTAGGTTCATCACTAGGCGTTAGGAACAGCGACAAAGTCGCTGAGTTGGCACTGCCTCTCTCTCTCTGCTGCTAAAGCTACGGATAGCAAATGCTACGGGCGATGCCTGAGCGTGAACGCGCATGAAGCAGCCTGCTCGACCCGAGCATCTCTCTTTTTCTGTGATTTTACAGAAAAACAGGCAATCACAGTAAGAATGCCAGGGCTCATTCTACAGGACCAGGGCATTGCAGGAGAATGTATGAAGAAGAAATTTATTATTTCTATACATGTTTTGGCCGTCAAACTTCCATGATGCCTCTTTAAAGAAACAATCTAAACTTCAACATGATTTTTAATTCTATGAACAATAACATCACCTTCGTTTAGAATAGAAACAAGTTTTTAAGAATAATCTCTGTGTTTGTTTCTGACCACAACCAAAGTACGGGAGCTGAAGAAGCCTCTAGGATGAGGCAAAACGTCTCCAAGATAACCAAAAATGTCCAGCTCTTGCAATTAAAACTCTCAGGATGATCATGTCCAGCATGACTGAGAACTACACCTACATGCTGCAGCAACGATTCAGTCGGAAGGAAAACTGAAAAGGAAATGTAGCTGCTGTCAGTAACAATCTAACAGATTTAAAACATTAAAACTTTCAACGGACTAAATAGTTCAAAAAAGGCAAGAAGATCATCTCACATCTTTGTGAGATTTATGATATGATTGTTATTATATTTATTTATTTATTTATTTATTTATTTATTTATTTATTTATTTATTTATTTTTAATTTATTTATAATCCCTATCGGCTCCCAGTGTCAGTGGTCCACCTCAGAGACAAGCTGCTCTTGCATGATGACTTTAATTATCTTACAGGTTATTGCTCAGCCACCTGACTGTCACGCTCACACGGGTGAGTGTCGGTGCATGGCCATCCTTTTGATGCTTGTGTGTGTTTTAATTCCTGCAGTGAGCCTTTAAAACTCACCTCACACCACCCGGAGCTTGTTCGTTAAAACTTGTGCTAAATCCACCGTGTTGACGCATTTTAACGAGCTTACCCCGCGCCGTATTTTTTTGCTGCAGACTGCAAACTTTATATCACCGAGTAGAGGTTCGGCGGACGCGTTTGTTTAGATTTTTGAGGTAAGCTAATCGTTAGCATTAGCAGCTCCACCACACAGCAGAACTCCTTCAGGCTTGTGTTATTTGTGGAGATAAAAACATCATCGTTGCTCTTTTTTTTTGCCCAAAAAAGAAGCTTGAATAAGAGTTGTGTTGCTGTTAGCCAATCGGAGGAGAGGCGTTAACCTATCATGCATTTTAACGAGTAAAACTCTGAATCCTGTGATTTTCTGCCCCCACTCTGACAAACCTCGGTCCTGTAAAACAGAAGCACCAGAGCTGTTTTTCCACAGAAAATGTCTCACCAGTTTCCTTATCCGGGAATCAGACCGCCAAGGCTCCCGCCTCGGTCTGCCACCCGATCCGCACTGCACCGGACCCTTCATGTTCCTCCTGCGGGTGGTGGGTCCACAGGTGGATGAGCCCATGGGAGAAAGCCCGGCCACCAGGCGCTCGCTCACAGGCCCTAACCCCAGGCCTGGCTCCAGGCTAGGACCCCGGTAACCCTCCGGGTCGGGTACTCCGACTCTTTGAATTTACCTGCATGAAAGACCCTCTGAACCGTTCTTTGTCTCACCCTTCACCTAAGACCAATTTGTCATGGGAGACCCTACCAGGGGCACAAAGTGCCCAAGACAACATTGCTCCTAGGATCAGTAGGGCACTCAAACTCCTCCACCACGATAAGGTGACGGTTCAAGGCTCTCGATTTACCGGTCGATCTACGTCCCAATCCTCACCTATGGTCATGAGCTTTGGGCGATGACCGAAAGAACGAGATCGCGGATACAAGCGGCCAAAATGAGTTTCCTCCGTAGGGTGGCCGGGCTCAGCCTTAGAGATAGGGTGAGGAGCTCGGACATTTGGGAGGGACTCGGAGTAGAACCGCTGCTCCTCCGGATCGAAAGGAGTCAGTTGAGGTGGTTTGGGCATCTGGCCAGGATGCCTCCTGGACGCCACCCTGGGGAGGTGTTTCAGGCATGTCCTGCCGGCAGGAGGCCCCCGGGTCGACCCAGGACACGTTGGAGAGGTTACATCTCCAATCTGGTCCGGGAACGCCTTGGGGTCCTGTCGGAGGAGCTGGTGGAGAAGGCCGGGGAGAGGACGGTCTGGAGCTCCCTAGTTGGGATGCTGCCCCCGCGACCCGGACCCGGATAAGCGGAGGAAGACGACGACGAAAATGTCTCACAAGGCATTCATTCATACCAGAGAATGCAGCAGATTTCTATAAAAAGAGTGAATTAAACTTTTAGGAAAAGATAATAATCAAAATCACTTCTAATGATTTCTGTTCACGCACCAAATTAGACACAAACTCTCATCAGCTCGTGATTTGGTGGTAAAACAAAAGCCAAAGCACAGAAGAAGCTTTCCTTGTTGCGGATGGTGACACAACACCGTGAGCTATTTCCATCTTCACTCTTTCACACATCATGTCAGGCTTTCGTGCTTGATCTGTCCTAATGACCAGAGTTTTCTCTCTTAGCCGTGACAGACCGTTTCATCTGCAAACTTCCAGTAGGGACAGACACATACAGCAGTACCAGCAAATACACCTGCTTTGAATCAAGTTCACACATATCAGCCATGAGTTCAAATGAGGACGAGGAAAACTTCCGACCCAAATGACACGCCAAACAAGTCGGTTTAAGACACAACGTGCAAATAAACTCTGCATTTCAAAAGGTGATACCTGCAGCACCGTGGGATTCAAAAGGCGGTGTCCCATCTGAACAATAGCAGCAGAATATTGAGTTTGGCTTCATTACAAATTCAAGTTTTCTTTTCTTTTACTGCTACAGATGATGTTCATTGATCTGTGAAATTATGAGCTGCCATTAGAAAGGCGTCGCACAACTCATGCTGCCCGAACTCTCAATCACCCAGGTGAAACCCAAAGCCCAAACGGTAATTTACATCACAATGTACCACATTGATTTAGATGGAGAGGTGTGTTAAGAGATCCTTAACTACCGTGGACGACCTCAGGTCCCTTGTAGGTAACGTTATGATTAAAAATGCTGACTACATCCGATCTCCGTGGACGGAAAATAACGGCAGTCGCCTCGTGTCAGTCAGTGCTCTCATCGTTTAGTAGTAAAACTTAAATGTTTATTGACTGGTGCAACAGATTAAAGCAGAGTTGCTGCCATTTACCGTTCGAGCTTCTGGGAATATGAGCTGCAGAGAGTTCCAGTAGATTAGATGTGATATAAATCCTCCTCTGACTTTGAATGTATCCTAAAAACCTTAATATTTATCTATGGTGCTGCGTACAGACGGGGGGTGCACAGTTTAAAGCCTGAAATAGGACTGTCAGTGAGAACGGATGAATCAATAGTAGACTGTCATTTAAACAAGATGAATTCGTATAATCAAAACGGCTCTGCTTAATTAAGCAGGCTCAAATCATGCTGTCTGATTGGCAGTCATTCTCTTCCAAGTGCCAAACTGATCCCTCAAGTCTCCTTGAACTCTTTCAGACTCTCTTACATGGTGATGAGTGCTCAGATTGATCCCGAGTTCATTTCCTTGCAGTCGCCGCCCCTCCAGCGATCCCTATAATTGCTGCAGGGGTACGATATTATATTTGGACAACATCCAGACAGGCCGCTTCGGATGGCTACCACACCTTTGCATTTTTAATGCGACCCCTAAAGCATTTAGCAGAGTCCTCGCATTAGGCCTGTTCGCTTTCATCGACGCACAAATTGAAATCATGAATTTGGGATGGCGATCAAAGGGGATGACGGATAGCTTTTTACCATACACCTCATCACTTCATGCTAATGGTTTTTATCCCTGGCATGAGCATGCACAGGAAGTAGCTAAATATGTTCTCATTCACACTTTCATCATGCCCACGCACGCACGCATGCACACACACGCACGCACACACACACACACACACACACACACACACACACACACACACACACACACACACGTGCAATAAAATGCTAAAATAGAACAAGCTTTCCATCACACAAAGGTTTTATTGTTGAGTAGTGAAACCTATGCAGAGAGCCCTCTGATGAATGAAAATCAATGGAATTGTGGAAGCCCCCCCCCCTCCCCCAGAATGAAGAGGTGAAATGGTAAAGACGAACGTCCAGTCTAATAAAGCGTAAAGACATGAGATTCAAACGTTAAAAGGAAAAAAAATCACCATTTGAATCAGTTTTAGATTTATTATAGAAGAAATACACATTTTTAAACATGTTTGCAACCACGTTTGTATGATAACAGTTTTATGTGGTGGTTTTAGTGTTTCTTCTTACTGTCTTTGATGTTTTTGGTTTCTTTTATCTGTTTGTGCCGTTTTTGTTGAAGATAGATGTGACCTATATAGGACAGAGTTTTCTAACCTTCTCAGTTCTTTGTCTCAAAGTTTGTATTTGGGGACTCATAACAAAAAAGTCAGAGTTGGGTAGGCGGTATTTTATTTTTAATTGTCTTCTTAATTTAGCTGAAGAGGGCATTTTGTGCCAAATTCAATTTATATCCAAGAGGATGCAAATAAATAAAAAATATATATTTTCAGAAACTGCTTAAAGGAGCAATATGTAAGAATTGTTCTGTGAAATAATCACAAAATAGTCTAATGTCTCCATGTTGGAATGAAGGTTATGTTGAAACGGATTTCGTTCTCAGCCGACTGCAGGTTTGTCAGCGTTTCTCCTTTAGACAAAAACAAGCGAGATGTATGTACCGCTGGTTAAAACTGCACGCCAACCTGCCTTTTACCAGCAGGTGGAATGGGGATCAGAATAAGATTCGGCTCTAGAGTCGAAGTGTGTGAATAAAGATAACTGAACAGAACACAAATGGTGTTTGGTTCAAACAGTGTATTAAAGTTATTTACAGGTGAGAAGAAAAAAAACTACAGGATGAACAATTGACAAGAATGCAACTCAGTTCAAGTCCTAAGAGTTCACAAGGCTTTTCGTCCTTGTGAACTCCGATTCATTTAGTCCTTTTCCAAGTGAGGTTCGTTCTGAAGGGTAGCTCGCCATCCACGGTAAAACCGAGGAGAATCCAATGAGGTCTTCAGGATGAAAACGGAGAGTAGAGATACACAACCACAAACTTTTTCAGCAGTTAAGCAGACTAAAGAGGTATCAATTATCCAAAGCGCACAAAGAATGCAACACCAGTTTGTCTTACTTCCTGCTCACCTCAAGTGTACCTTTCCAGGTAGAAACACCACAAAGACCACAGGCTGGTAGCAAGAGCTGATGTTAACTAGCCTGGCAAGCCAGACTAAATAAATGTATTATTTAGTCTGGCCATGCTCCATTGACGGCTCTTGGTTGTGGGGCGGGTTCTACCGTTGTCTTTCAAATGATGTCCGCATTCCACTGGACAATGAATGTGACGTGCTCTTGTTTCACTCTGTTGCATCATCCCACCCACCAGGCATATAGAGTGCCCTGATTGGCCCACAAAGCGGATAAAGCTCTGTGATTTGTTCACTAAGCAGATAGAGCACTATGATTGGCCCACCATTATGGACCAATCACAGCTCTTTATGTGTTTGAAACCCCTCTAGAGAGCTGTGATTGGCTAGCCAGAGTCCTGGTAGGAGCTGCTGAGGTTCCAATGGAGCATGCCTAGACCATTCGTTGCAAAGCAAGAATTTGGTCTAGTTCACTAGGCTAGATGTTAACAGCAGCAACTGAACTCTGGGGATTCAGAGCTCTGGGCAGGGCAACAACAGCTCGACATCAATGATTGCTGGTTTCTCTTAAAGGGGTGGCTGAAGCGCTGGCAGGTGTGTTTGTCACATGGGTTCAGGGACGAAATTTTGATTTCAGAAGTGGGGGGGACACAGCAGGCTTGTGCGGATTTGGGGTGGGGGGTGTTATGTAAAGACCCCTTGACACGTCATGTGCCCATCTCAATAATTTTTCCATCCTCTCTCTCTCTCTCTCTCTCTCTCTCTCTCTCTCTCTCTCTCTCTCTCTCTCTCTCTCTCTCTCTCTCTCTCTCTCTCTCTCTCTCTCTCTCTCTCTCTCTCTCTCTCTCTCTCTCTCTCTCTTCTCTCTCTCTCTCTCTCTCTCTCTCTCTCTCTCTATATATATATATATATATATATCAAAGTTAAAAAATGTACAACTCTATTATTTTTATTTATTATCATTATTGAAGTGCAGTTTTGGCTGTTGACAATGGATAGGCTATTGTATTTATTGTTTTGGGTCTTTTTTTTATTGTTTTTGGTGCAACATTTTCTAACAGGGAGTGAGATTCCTTTTTTATTTAATTTTTGTTTGTTATTTTTATTCATTTAGAAGTTCTGGTTCTGGACATTTCAATGTTAAATGAAGGTTTATTTGTTGCATTTTAAAGGGTGTACTTGCATTATTATGATATATTAACATTATATTAGTGGTTATTTTGGTCTAGATAATGTTGACAATGATATAGTTTATCATCAACAATTTGTTGGACAAAATATCGTTCAGATAAATTTGTTACTTTCCCAGGCCTAGTCAAAAGTATAAAAATTATTTATACATAAACGGTCCCTCCTGAGATCTGGCCGTTTGTTCATTTGCTGTGTTAGAGGACATGCTGAACTAATGTTTTACACATGATCATCACCCTAACATTTGAGTGTATAAAAACATATTAAATATGTTTTTTTCCCTTAAAAGTGTTAAAACAGTTATTGCATTTCAACACACAAAAAATAAATGGAAAAAATAAGATAAATCTAATGAAAAGTGTACATCTTTGACATTAAGCTTAAAAAATCTGTTGACAATGATGATACTGTTCATTTTTCAGAGATTTTTAATGTGAAAATATGCATTGCAATAGATAAGTTTACAATAAAGTTAAATGATAAAAGTTTTGAAGTTACACTTCTACTACTACTACTACTAGTAATAATAATTATGATGATAATATTAATAAAAAAAATAATTAGAATAATACGAATAAATTGTGTCTGAGGAGTCAGTTATGTGGAGGAGATGAGTTTGTAAAGGTTAGTTTTGAGTATGTCTGTGAAGGAGGAGGTGAGTCTGAGCTTAATGCAGGGGTGTCACATGTTCCAACTTACGTTTTGACTTTGAAAGAAGTCTCTTATATCCACTTTTCGTTTTCTTGACATGCTGCCTCCTGGCTGTGCCTAACTACCAAAGACTCACAAATGAACACTTATTCAAATGTTATGTAATGGAAGCTGAGCTGAGCTCTGATATTACACAGCATCCAGTTGACGATGTGACTCAGTACCGGTGTTCCCTAGCGGCTCCAAACTAGCAAAACAACGTGAGCACGTTCTGACTGTTTACAACTTGAGTGACAGCAGCAACAGCCAATAATTCGTTAGCAAGTATCAGCAGAACCAATAGATTAGCTTTTGGGCGGGTCTAATAGTAAACCGGTTTCCGTTTCGGTCCTAGTGCTCAACCAAATCCATTTAATGGAGCCTAATATTTTTTTTGGACGGAAAAAAGTGCAGGGGACCAAAACTGCCTTTTGAAAAAGTGGGGGGGACATGTCCCACCCGTCCCTCCCCCCAAAATTACGTCCCAGCATGGGTTACATGTAGATACTGTTTACACCTTGTTGCAGGTTGCAGAAGCTGCAGCGAGCTAACACAGCAGTTCAGGCATTTGTAACTCAACACCAGCAGACGACAAGCTCCAGCGTTATTTAAAGAACTGTAAACAGGAGCGACCCAGAAGTTATTCCTTGTACCCCAAAGAAGCCACGGTATCTTTTTCTCTTACTCTAATATTGGGTGAAGAAGGCTAGAAGCTAATGTTAAGCTAATGTAACGTGAGGAAATATGGGTTTTCTGTCACAATGGTGGTGTTGGACGCAGCTGGGTCATAGCTGGGTCGCTGAGAACTTTCACCCACAGATTAAGACCTGAACGCCAGCGAGTCTGGGAGGAAACCATAACATCTGCCACCTGCAGTCTACCAGAAGATGTGTTTACATGAGTTGTACCCAGACCAAGTCAAAACATAAAGTTTAAACTTCTTTTTCTTGATTTTAATGTTAAAATAACCATTATCATTTTGCTCATTATAAATGTGTTTAATCAAATGAATGACTATTATGCTTTGGGGTAATTATAATGGCTTAATGAATCCACACTTAAGTAGATAATGTTGAATGTGTGGTACTGACCTTCACACTCAAGCACACAAACATTCACACACACCCACACACATCTGCCCACAGTAAACTCCAGACACATTTGATGACGCACATGTTTTGCTTTGAGAAGAAAAAGGTTTTTGGTAAGTTTTCAGTCTTATGATTCAGTTCGTGTTGGACAACGAAAGAGAACAGACCTGAAAACCAAAGGGGGGGCAGAGCCTGTTGGCTCGTTCTTCCCCCCTTTCACGCTGTTTCTGCAAAGCCAGGCAGAATAGCTGAATCGCGACTTCTAACGAAGACTCATTACCGAGTCTTTTGATTTCTGAGTGAATTAACTTAAGAAAGCGCATCGATAAAACGCTCTACCATCCACGTGTACCGAGGGCAACTCTGGACTGGTTCCGTTCGACACCTACGTCTCCTGTCAGCCGCCGGTGTCATCTGGATGAACCACAACATCCTCCACGGCCCGGATCCGAAAGAGGGTCCACAAGAGTTCGGTGAGACAGAGCACGGTTTTAGCGTTTGATGCAGTTCTCTGATAAGACCTAAGTTTATCCAAACCATCACTTCACTCAGACACCTGTTCTTCCTGAAGCAAAATCAGACTCACACACGCATTCATGTCACAACATTCTCAATCTTCATAAATTCACCAGAAGGTCTATTTGAGCAAGAACAGCATATAAACTGTTAAAAGATTGTCCCACAAAGTTGCCAATGTGATTGTTATTTCCTGTTTGTCAATTTTCAAAATCATTAGTTTAATTTGAAGAATTAAACTTTTAATCCTTCAAACTTGTTTCCTCATTGAACTGAAACACAGACACTCAGATATTATCGGCAGTTTATGGATGAAAACAACCTTTGAGTCTTCTGAACAATATAAAATTTGGTTATTGATTTATTAAAATTAATATTCCGAATTAATACGTAGCATGGTTTCTCTTTCATAAAAGAGCATAAATCCATAACGCTACACTAACAATGCTAACAGTGAATAAGTAGCAAATAGTCAACTAAAAATATTTAAAGATACTTTGTCAATTACCAACAACTGGATGTTACAGTGAAATGTGTTTGTGAAGGGAATAATGAGTTTTACTTTCTTTAATGAGTCGTTCAGAACTATAACAGCAAGCTAGCAGCAAGACGGCAAACATCCGCACTTCCTGTAATGTCAGAGACAAGCTACCATAATAAGTGTAGTAAATGCTCCCTCCTGTAAAACACCCCAGAGGGCTAACACTAGACCATCTACTTATCAAATTACTGTGTATGACTCGTCTTTGCTTGTCATCTCTGTTCTGGTGCTGATCCGTAACTGGAAACAGCCGTGAAACTTGTGGAACGAGAGTGAGAAAGAATTATTTATGCTTACAAAATGGATTATAGTAACCTGTTCTGACCACAGGATGTCATTCTTACAAACTTCAGCTTTAGAAATTAGAGTAATGCATTTTTCAAAAATATTGGTTTAATTTCATTTTGTTGTTTACTTTGTTTGTTTTAATGAATGAGTGCAGAATTTAAGGTAAAAACTAATGTCTGATGATGGATGTAAGATGTCTTTCCTTACATTTTTCTTTCCCATTTCATATTTTCCATTTTAACTGGCTTCATGCCCTCAGAGCCAACATCTGTCTGCTGGATCTGCCTCTGGATGAAAATGCACACACTGCCCATGGGCTCTGTTAACTGGCATAACATTCAGAAAGATGTCTGATGGTGAAATGGATATTTTGAAAAAAGTTTAAATTGTATGTTTAAATAGAAAAATAAAATACTAAAGTTTATTTTGAAAAAGTTTAAGAGTTACTGAAAAAGCAGATATTGGTTTTGTCTTCTCATGTGAGAAAACAATTCCACATGTCCCATCTACTTTGCAGTAATGCAATTGATTTACCCTCCATCGTGTTAGCTGGATAATTGATCTGGTTTAAAGCAGACACCCCTCAATATCGCTGTCATTAGGTTGGACGATTAATTAGATTTCTTGCAGGCAAACAAAGTTTCACATTTTTGCAGTGATCTTTGTCTTTGTATGCGGAATAATGTGGAAATGTTGTAATTTTCACATCAGTTATTTTTTTTTTATTTGACATTTGGCTCTGTAGGAGAAAAACACAATCCACACCAGATTATTATTCAGTAACTAATCCCTGATATTAATATAAACTGTTCTTTATTGGATTGAGAATGGCAGTTGGGTATCACGTCTGATTTTTTTATTACCCTGAAGTATTGTGATACATCTCAAACCCACAAAACAGCCTTTTTTACATTTGGCATTTACACCCTTATTTATGGGGAGAAAAAAGTTTCAAAAGATCTGTGCGTGTTTGTCTAGATCTGTGCGTGTGTGTCTAGATTTGTGCGTGTGTTTCTAAAGTTGCAACACATTTTCACTCCCAACGCGTCAAAAACAAACGCTTGGTCAGCCACCCTCCGCGTCAGACCCCTTGACGCCAAAAGTGCCCTTTTTCGTTACTTATGTGCGAAAAGGGGTTTTTCCCTTATTTGACTGCAGATCCCAAAGCAGCGTTACACTGACGTGATGGGATGTCCGCAGCCAGGGCACCAAACAAGCTCATTGTACCTCACCCTAACCTCATCCTCTTATTTAACCTTCCCCTCACCCCTATCCTAACCTTAACCATCTTGCTATAGCGAACACGTTGGTGATGTGTCGGTCGCTCCAAAAGCCGGCTCTATGAAGTGAATGGCGGGAGCCGCCTCGTCATTGGTCGGGTTTGGACCGAGCCAACGCGAGGGGGAGGTTTCAACTACCACCGTGGAGGTTAAAAGTAGAGGGTGTTTGTAACCTCGCCAGATGGTATGTTCTAACGTTCCCCTTGGGCGGCAAATACGAAAATTCACAGTCAGAATGCATGGGAAACAAACGCTTGATCACAGTGAGAGTAACGTTTTAGGTAGCAAGTGGGTTAAGGTTAGGATGAGGGAGAGGGGAAGGTTATAAATAGTAAAACGTTAAGGTTTAGGTTCAATGAGCTGGTTCGGTGCCGCATCAGCGGACATCCCATCACGTCAGTTTTACGCTGCTTTGGGATCTGCAGTTACAAAAGGGAAAAACCCCTTTTCGCACGTAAGTAACAAAAAAGGGCACTTTTGGCGTCTGGGGTCTGACGTGGAGGGTGGCTGACCAAGCGTTTGATTTTGATGCGCTGGGAGTGAGAATGTGTTGAAATTTGTGAGTGTGTATCTAAATTTGTGTGTGTAACTAAAGATTTGTGTGTGTGTGTGTGTGTGTGTGTGTGTGTGTGTGTGTGTGTGTGTGTGTGTGTGTAACCGTGATGGCCACATCCATGTCTACACAACAGTGAATGTTAGTACTCTTATGCACTTTCACGATTTCACTTTGGACGTTTATATTTCTTTGGATTTATTGTTTAGTCAGCTTAAATGCATTAGTTCTGATTGTAAGCGTGCACATTTAGTTAACTGCTGTATTTTATGCCTGTCATTTGTTCTATTTAAGTTAATCTATGTTTTCTCTTACCGGTGCTGAGAGGTTCTCCCTGAGATGGGACAGGCAAACAGTGTTGAAGGGGTTCTGTCAGATAAATACAGGAGGAGCTGATGGGGCCAGACCAATGGCTCCAGGAAGAGGGGACTGAAGGATTTCCTTTAGTTTATTAGTTTGTCATTTGTTAATTAATTTAAGTTTGAAGTTAGTGAGGTTTGTGGGTTAGGGTGTTTAGGTTCATTAACAATCTGACTGTACTGATTTGTGTTTTTAGTTTTAGTTGGTAAATGTTTGTCTAGTAATCCCTATTGTTCATATGGTCTGATCAGCCAGTGTGTATTTATACCCTTGTGTGTTTTTGTTTGTTAGGTCAGTTATGGTTTCAGTCACTCGACATGTTAAATTAGCAGTTTATTGAGTTTCATTTCATTTGTTTGTTTGACCTCCTTTATGAGCTCGAGCTATTTTGTGAAGATATTTAAAAAAAAGAAAATTAAAGAGCCTCTATTTTTGGAGATTCCCTGTGTTCCTCCACTTATTTTGACTTTGTCCCTCACAGTAACTCTTGATTTGTAACTTGTGTTTACATTTTCATGTGTAACTTCAGCTCCTACACATACTAATCATTGAGTACGCACTCACAAATCACCTGTTAAACACGGACAAAACTACATTACACACAGATCAGTTTACAAGTACAAAATCCGTTTGAGGCTATTTTCTCACCAGACTGATTTGTGCGTATATGGTGCGTTTGAATGCTGGGTGGAAGCTGGGAAATTAGAACTTCCTTTGGAATTAGTCTAAATTTGTGTTGACGGGACAAATATGTTTTTCTGTGAAAAAATATATTATCTCGGCAGTGGCCAGCACTGTTCTCTGGGTCTTGTCCTCTAGTTTTTCCTCAGGGTCATGGTGGACGCAATATTAAGTCAATAAGGATCAGCGGACCAGGGACACCACTTGAGTGTTATCCGGATCTGGCCGAGGAACTTGGAACACCACTCCACAGTTAAGATCCCGAAGTGGATCATCCACTTGAGATCCACCAAACTTGCCATCAAAGGGTCTCCAATGTTTCGAATCACGTCTCGTGTGTCAGAAGTAGTTGAGACTGCCCAGCTGACTCGGTGTCAGAAGCCACTTGATCATGAGATCCGGGCTTGAGGACCACTCTCTTACTGACTGATTCAGCTTGGCGTCAAGCCTGAACTCGATAGAATGGGCCAACTGTCGAGAGGAGTGAATCAACGAGAGCTTGTAACAAAGGTATGGGTTTCCACCTTGGTTTTGGACTTTTGCATGCCGTTGCAATGCTGGATAAACCGCTTCTGAGATCATCCAGGAGGGTGTCTGCATGAGTCGCAATCCGAGTTGCTGCCTTGCATGATTGACTTAGAATCTCTCCTTGGAACATGATCCGTTTGCTGTTGATAAAAGTTGAGTGGCTGAGTATGGTCTCCTTCTCTGGCCTAACTCGCCAGGATCTTCACCAGTTTTGTCTGCTTTCTCAATCACAGCCGCCCTGCATGCAGCAAGGTCCAACTCAGGCCTTAGTGAAGAATCTGGGTGTTATTTTCGACTCTGAGCTGACTTTTATCCCCCACATTAAAAACATCACAAAAATAGGTTTTTACCATCTTAAGAATATCGCCAGAGTCCGACCCATTCTCTCTCGGGCCAATACGGAGACGCTAGTGCACGCTTTTGTAACCAGTAGAATTGATTACTGCAATGCCCTGCTTTCTGGTCTTCCCAAAAAGAGCATCTCAGGTTTACAACTTTTACAGAACTCAGCAGCACGTGTCCTGATGAAGACCAGGAAGCGGGAGCACATCACTCCGGTTTTAAAATCACTGCACTGGCTCCCCGTATGTTTCAGGATTGATTTTAAGGTTCTTTTAATGGTTTTTAAGTGTCTTAATGGTCTTGGGCCTTCTTATATTTCAGAACTGATTTTACTATATAAACCCTCGCGGTCTCTGCGCTCCTCTGGCAGCCGTCTCCTAGTTATCCCTAAAGTTAAGACTCACACCCACGGCGAGGCGTCCTTCAAGTATTACGGCCCTCGCCTTTGGAACGGGCTGCCGGAGGACCTCAGGTCTGAAGGGAACATCCAGGCTTTTAAGAATAGGCTCAAGACCCACCTTTTTAGCTTAGCTTTTAACTGATCACTATTTATCTATAAATACATATTTATCTCTTTTATTATTTTTATCATTCTATCTACATCTTAGTATTTTTACATGATTATGTTTTCTTTTACTATCTTTATAATCACTTTTTATCTTTATTAGCTTTTATTATTTTATATGTTATATATCTTAAATCCTCCAGTGTTTCCTCTGCGGAGCCCTCTGCCTTGGGGCCGGTGGTCAGGGGCGGCGGCGGCCTGGGCGCTCCTCGGGTAGTGCCCGGGCACTGGTGGGGGTTTCTGTCCTACGCCACTGGGCGCCATCGGCCGGTGTCTTGGCTGCTGCCGTGGATCTGTTGCTGCCAGGGCAGATGGCTCCGCTGATGATGTGTCGTTCATTACCTGACCCATCTGAACTCAGCCTATTGTTTCCTCTGGTGTTCACGAGTGTGTGCGTGTGTGTGTGCGTGTGTGTGTGTGCATGGACGAGTGTGCGGGTGATTTTATGTCCACTTTGGAAGTTGGGTGCGGGAGGGGAACTGTAATTTTTAATTGTTTCATACTTGGGGAGGGGGGCTGGGATGGGAATGTGGGATCTATGGGGCCATTTTAATCTGTAAAGCACTTTGAGTTGCATTTTTTGTATGAAAAGTGCTATATAAATAAAGTTGATTTGATGATTTGATTTGATTAGTGGCAGCGTGATTGCGATGATTTGGTTGTCTCCTTGGACAATTGCCATAATCCACGCTCCGACCAGGGTTGCTGCTAGCTGGAGTGTTGCGATTGACAACAAGGTCCAACTCTTCTGTTGGAAGCCCTCAGTGCCGTCCAAGGGGTCCGCAATTGAAATGTCTGACTGGGGTGGTGGAGCCTTCTCTCTGCGATCAGTCAATCCGGAGGGCAAACAAAAAGGCTCAGCAACGCATATTATTGACCCTTCTCGAACTGAGTGTTGCCAGTTGAAGAAAGACTCAAGACCATAACTCTCACCTGAGGCGATTGATATCCTACCCATGACTTCACCCCTGAAGCTCAGACAGTACTTCTTAATGTCTGTTGTGAGGAAGGTCTCCTGTGTTATATATTCATCTCCCCTGGATGTCTGCTTTCCAGGCATCGCATGAGAACTGATCTTGTGGATGTGCTTGAGTAGTTTGTGCTCAGTCTTGATGACACCATTAGCTTCAAAGTACTTCCTGATGCCATTGGCCAAGACGTGCTCATCAATCATCTGAGCTGCCCTCATGTCTACGGTCATCTTGGCGAAGAGGCGACCAGCGACTTTAACTTCTCTCTCCTTGAGCAAATAAGAGACATTAAACTGGTTGTCTCGTAAATTATTCCCGCTTGTGACATAGTTGACGTACTTCATGGGGTCATTGATAAAGAACTCTGCGAGTCTTCGCGTTTGGGGACACCTCGGGGGATTGCAAGGCATCCATTCCCGTGAGTAGATAGAATCCCAATGACTCCTTGGGGGTGCAATGGCACGGTCTTTGAGGAACATCGACAGATTCCCGTCAAGGCGGAGGAACTCAAATTGCAAGAATTGGCACAAGTTGAACTCGTGCATGAGATCAAGAGCAACTTCAAGCAACAGGGCGGACCCTTCCCTCATCAGGGTGTGAAGATTCGGAGAGAGATGCTCATCAATCCGTAGCAGCAGCTGCACTTCATTGTTTTTCTTTTGATAGCCGTTCACCACGAGACTGAACCAGATGGCATAGATTTGAAGGTTGACGTGCATATCAACGGGGACCTCTTGACTCCATGTAATCTCTGACCTTGGAACAAGCAAGAGATGCATCAAGGTAAGGGTGGCCCCATATTCTGAACATACTCATCAGCTCGGCCACAATCTTGGTGGCATCCTGCTGTTTTCGGATACCCATAGGATCAGGAACTCTTGACACCAGCTCAGGCTTGTTCCAATAGCTTCCGAGTTGTTCCAGATTCTTGACTGTTGCGTCGAAGAGCATATGGTTGTGAACATAACCGGCTTCCCTGCAGACTATTTCACCCTGGACGAGTGACTCGACGCATCCGACGAGATTGTATAACCTGGTGCCAACATGCGAAAAAAGTGTGTCCACAAACCGGATGATTCTTCTGAATGAGGGCTCCCATCGGCGTGGTTCACTCTCCAACTTCATGTAGACGCTCAGGGTCACTCTGGATTCCACTGTGTATGTGCACTGTCTCAGGTGAAAGTGTGGTGTACCAGCCCTCTGTTGAGTGGTAGATGAGAACTAATGAATTACAGATCAGCGCTTTTATACTAGTTCCGCAAAGCACTCGGGTCAAGCCCTTTGTTACCTTTTGAATGCCGTTGCCTGCGAGCAGCTGTGTAGATCTTAGTTCTCTTCTGATCTCGTACCAGATCATGAGCGAGTTGCAATTCGGGTCCTCTCTTAGGATGGTTCTAATGACTCTAAGTTGCGGAGTAAAGATTGTAGATCCCGAGTTTGTCATGATGCCTTCCAGTGAGTGGTCGATCCTGGTGCCGTATATATCCAGAGTCTGGAGGAATTTCATCTCAGCCTCCGCGATGCCGGAGTATATGGTTTTGTCTTTGATTTGAAATAAGTGCCCCATAGCAGCGTACGACGGGGCAGGCTTTAAGTCCCCCTTCAAACCCTGATGTCTCCGGAATATGCGCCTAGCACTGTTTCGCAGAACCGAGGGGAAGCCCCCGCTGCCTGAAGTTGAGGGAGGACTGTACTGTGCGGCGGGGTACTGGAGATAAGTGTCGCTCCATTGTTGGATCAGGGAAGGTTCTTGGAGGTTCCACAGTGGGATATTTGTCTTATTAAATACGATGGGGCTGTTAAGGTGCACTTCTGGCAATAAGATTGTGGCTGGGTTCACCCTGATGTCAATGTCTTCAAGGCCTTCCATTGTTATCTTTTTGGTTTGGTTACCCAATCTGTCCTATCATTTTAAGTACTCTTCTGTAAAGCGGGTGAAATAGGCTGTTTTTTTTTGCAGACATGGTGACATGTTCTGACACTGTTGGAAAAAGTGGAACAGAAGGTGTGTGTGTGTGTGTGTGTGTGTAGAAGTGTATGTATGTGTATATGTGTGTGTGTGAGTGGCTACAGGAATAAGTGGGTGTGTCTGAGTGTGAGAGAATGCTTTCAGTCCTAGAGTAATAGGATTAATGGTCAAGAAACAATAAAACGTAAAATTTTCATGTAAACACAAGTTACAAATCAAGAGTTACACACACAAAAATCTAGATACACACACACACACACACACACAAATCTAGATACACACACGCACAAATTTAGATCCACACGCACAGATATTTTGAAACTTTTTTCTCCCCATATTGACGGGACAAATATTTTTTTCTGTGGAAAAATAGAGTATCTCAGGATCCTGTAGTTATAGAAGATAGACCTACATTTAATCATCTAGAACTGTTTATTTAGACATGAGTTTGTGAGCCATGAAAACGTAGTCAAAGGTTTAAAAGAAATGACTAATAAATGGCAGAGTAATTCTCTGACTGGAAAACGCAGGCTTCAAACTGGGAGAAGGCACAAGAAGATGGTACAGCATCCTGGTGATCTTTCCTCTGAAGTGAGTAAAAGTAAATCCAGCATGCTTTGCAGTCAGGTTATAATGTAACAGCTATTATTTTAGACCTTTTAAGATGTTTTATAGGTCTGAAAAATTGACACACTGTCCCCAGACAAGGAAGTGGCTCTTTGGCCAGTTTGTGTGTGTGCACAATAATGAAAACTATTTAAATGAAAACTAATGATGGGTGTTTCGACCACACCAGTCACAGATTTATGGTGGTTCTTTTCTCCTGAAGGAAGAATTTGAAATTTGCTGAACTTACAGCCATTTTCCCTCTTTTTTTCTCTGTTACTTGTTCAATGACATCACTTTCGTGAAGCGCATTTGCACTCCTGGACTTATTTTCATACTAAACCTAAAATAGTGTTTCCCCCTCGTTCGAAAATAAGCGAGTTCTAGGAATCAAAATGTCTTGGGTGCACACGTTCCGCTGCTGTTTCTCACCAGTATCAGCTAATGGATCTCTCTAGTTTTGTTGCGCCGTTCGTGTCAGCGCACATGGTAGAGTCGGGGAGGGGGGCGGGGCATGACGCCAGGCTTATAAAGCTCTGGGGGAAACCCTGCTATTGATCTCAGTCTTCTGTCCTGTAACTTCTAATGGTGTTTTCTTTTTTGGATTCTGGTAGTTTGTCCTAAAGTTGGAGTGGTAGCAGTCGGCTGCTTCTCCCTCTCTTATATTATTGAGTGGAGAACCTCTCACACCAGTGCTGTTCTGTTGCTAAATACACAAGTGTGTAATAAATGGAGGGCCCAGGGAAGTGCGGTGGTTCAACAAGACCAAAACCCGGATGGTCCAGTTGTTGCTTTCTATATTATGTTGGAACGTTGTTAGATGGCAGGAAAAAAAAAAAACAATGTTTTAAGCTAACTTGTTTTCCAAATTTGCTGTAGAAGCTTTAAGGACACATGGATATTTGACATGCGATACACACTTGTTTTTATCCGAACCTGCTAAAAATGCCACATAGACATCACCTGCAAACTAAATCATCAGCTCATGAGGAAAAGACCTAATTCAGACCCAACAGAGAACGTGGAATACAAAGATGGTCACACTCTTTTAATTTAGTAAGTAAGTAAGCTGTATTTATAAAGCACTCATCACTGAGAGAAAATCACTAACCCCAAAATTCCACTATCTCCACTCCGGCACGAACTCCGCAGCAAAAACGGTCCCGTTGTAGTCAATCAGAGCTGTTCCACTACTGTGGCCGTGCGGCGCAGTGCGCCGCCCGCCGTTCCGCCATCCGGCAAAAATAGGATTGATTCTAATTTTGCCGGACGCCGGAGCACCTCCGCAGTCAATGGACAGAAACCACAACCGCCCAACAGGAAAGGGAGCAAGCACAACTTCAGTTTTTTCACAATAAATCGATAACCAAAAAGCGTTTTTTGTTTCATATGCACAGGTTTAACAACTCTTAACAACTATCAATGGCGGTTGAACTTTAAATGCACAAAAATAAGCCATAAATACAGTTTCCACTATCAAAGTACTCACACTTTGTTGATCCAAACACTGCTGATCTCTCAACACAAATGATGGGCAGATTAAACAGTTCATTTCGATGCTTCTCCCACACAACGGGTGTTTGGATCTAACTTCCACGTGTATTGCTCGGACTGTATCGCAAGATCTCGAAAATCCCGCGCATGCCTGTTTGCGCACCTCAGGTCTCCGCACCGGAGCGGAGCCGTTGTAGAGCGGGTACAGTATAATTTGAGTTCGGAAGCGAGCGGCAGCGGAAAGTGGGGGCGTAGCGGAGCGGAGATAGTGGAATTTTGGGGTAAGTGCTTCAAATAGATCAAAACAAAAAGTCATAAAATCATAATAATCCTAAAACAGAAATAAATGAAAATTACAAAAATAAAGTATGAAAATTATAAAATCACATAAAACAAATGAAAGATAATTACAAATTACAGTTTAAATTAAGAAAATAAAAGATTTAGGTAAAAGCAGCTTTAAATAGAAGGGTCTTTAGCTGGATTTAAAAAGTGTCTAGACTGCCAATATTATGTAAGGATAAATAAAAATCATTCCAAAGTCGGAGTGCAACAGTCTGGAAGGAGAGATCACCTTGACTTTAATATCTGGTCTTTGGAACTTCTAGAGGGTTCTGGTGTGTGGACCTGAGGGCTCGGGTTGGATCATTAAGCTTGGTTTATGCTTGACGAATGTACATTCCATGCGGATGAAACGCGCGTCGGAAATTGCAGCATTTATTCCTTCCTACCCTCTGCGGCTTGTCTCTGCTGTGAGCCAATATTCTCCTCGTCTTTCCAGACCGAAACAGCAATCATTAACAAAATTTTGATCACGGTGATCTTTATGGGCTGAATAATAAAATATGTCTGTACTTACGAACCTCTGCCACTATGAGCGCTTGCCAGTCCACCGTGTTTTTCTGCGCAGGACCGTCCACTAGGTGCACGGTGTTGAAACTTTGGGTCGCGCGGAGGCCATGCGAAGGGCGTGGTTACTAAAATGGCATAATTTGGCCGTGCAGAGCTGTGGGACCTCGTGGACACGTCAAGAATAAACCAACCATTAGGCTTTAACAGTTCAGTAATATAGGGAGGAGCTTGACCATGTAGAGTGGTAACCATTGCAGAGACATTAGAACAGGAGTGATGTGTGCTCTGTATGCTCCAGTTAGGAGCCTCGCTGCAGAGTTCTGGACCAACTGAAGGCGGTCAAGGGCTTTTTTGCTAAAACATGTGAAGAGTGTGTTACAGTAATCTAGATGGGAGGAGATAAAGGCATGGAGAACCATTTCAAGTTCATGTTTTGACACCAACCGTCGCAGTTTGGAGATATTTCTTAAGTGATCAAAACAGTTTTGAACCAATGTTTTTGAGTGACCTTCAAGAGACATTTATTGGTCACCCAAATTCCTTAAGTTTGACTTGACGGCAGAGGATAAATGACCAAGTTTTTGACTAATCAGTGGAACCATGCTCTCAGGAGCAATGATCAGACATTCAGTCCTTTTAGAGTTTAACTGAAGGAAGTCTTCTTCTAGCCAGCTGGTGATAGCTGATAGACACTCTAGTGATTCTGACAGTTTGCAGAACTCAGAATCGTTAAAGGAGCAGTACAATTTGCAAGATATACCAACATTTTCCACCCAACGTTTTGGCATTTTGGTTTTATGACGATAATGGTGCATCTACATTGCATAGGCAGTTACTATATCTATATTTATTGAACACTAATCAGACTTCCCAGTACTATATCAACCAAATATGCCTTTTTCAAACATGTCAGAAATGTAATTGAAAGGTTCTAAACTCTGCTTTGTCCTCTGACAATGTCCTTCACTCAGTTTGGCTATGTCAATGTCATCATTAATAATGGACAGACTGAATCATCTCAGGCTCTCCTTCATTAATATTTGATATGGACTTTTTAGCAGCAGCAGCAGCAGGCTTCTCCTAACCGTTTCCTCTTTACAGCCACCATTACATTAATTGCTGCAGATAAAAGAAATTGACACGATGTCTCATTAATTTATTCCCATGTTCTGTCCGCTGCAAAGACGAGACGCAGATGTAAGTTTTACCTGGGATTAAATTGGCACGTCACTCACAAATCTAGCGTAGGCAGAGGAAATCTCCAGTTATGGCAGTTCTCTGATTAGGACGATGTAATCCACTCTAATTGGAAGGTGCAACGTAAAACTACACGTCAGTGAGAAACAGTTTTTGTAAGTTGCTTTTAAGTGGCAAATATCAAGCAAATAGTACTCAGAGTTTAAGTACTTTCTCTTTTCATTGATGTAGCAATAACAGCTTATCTTAAGCGGTTTGTTCAAACAAGTTTTACATGAAGTTCATTGTAGCAACACAAAGTTTTTGGCCAGAGGAAAAATTTCGTGTAAATCAGTATTAAAACATCAGGTGAAAAAGGTATTTGGATTTACACACACACACACACACACACACACACACACACACACACACACACACACACACACACACACACACACACACACGCACGCACGCACGCACACACACACACCTGTGTGTGTAGCGGTAGTAGCTGCCCTGTAAGATGACTTTGGGTGATGTTCTTCAATGTTTAGAGAGAATTTAGATTTTCTATAATGATTTTTGACAATTATCCTCAAAGGCTCACTTTTCAGTTTTGCTTGCTTTTAGCACCACCAAACGTTTGTTATTAATTCTCCTCGCTGTGCGTTCGTCTTTTTAACACCTTCATCTGACAGCTGAAATGTCTCCTCAGCCTTCGTTAGTTTCTAGAGGAGTTGTTAATTACTAAATCAAACGAATCAACTGTGTTCACATGGCAGAATAGACCTTCACCATGTCAGCTCCACTCCACTCCTCTCCACGGCTCCCTCCACCAGCAGGGACCAAACCAGCACTCTAAAGGTGCAAGTGCAATATTCTGGCCATAGAGGGCAGTGGGATCTGAATGACATTTCATTCACCCTGTAAGAGGTCATTTTATCCATACTGGCTCAAGAAAATAATTTACAAGTATGAAAAAGTTGCCAGTTTGCCTTTCAGTGGTCTGCAAATGGAGGCCCGCGGGCCGGACGAGCCCTCTCTTTGTGGCCCCCAAACTCCGCGCGCACCACCCCCCATCCCCACCCTCCGACGGCCGACCGGGAGGTGTAGGATAGAGCTGAGGAAAATAATCAAATAATCAATGCATGAGATGCAGGCATAAACGATTCAGCATCAAAGAAGAGTACCAGAATTAATTATAGTGGAATGTAGTTTTGTTATTTTAACGGCGGCACCAGCGTAGCATCCACATCTGTCAGAGCGGTGTTCTCCACTTTTACCAAGTATTGAGCGCTGGAGTTGTAACCTGAGACCGAACCCGAACCGAATCAGCCCGACCGGTCCTGTTTGATTTGGGCCGTAAATTATGTTAATTGAGCAGATTGTCGCGCTGCGCGCTCCGCTCACTTGATCAGCGACAGAGAGAGAAAGATTGTCTGCTCACACAAGAGAGAGGATTGGAGGACGCTCCTCCAAACACATTATTTTCATAATTTCATGTTTCTCCTGGAAGCACTCAGTCAGACCAAGTGCTGTGATGTCGGGAGATCTGGTCTTGGGCAGGGAGCTCCTAAAGCCAATCGGTCGCTACCCAATGTGAGAATAAAGGGGTGGAGTCTGCGAATTAACTCTGCAGGTGTTATAGCCGCTGTGGGAGTTGAGAAGGAACTTTTCGGGAGTTATTTTGTGCAAAATGACCACTACAGAGTTGATTAGGAAACACTAATTTTTAGCTCTTGTGTCGGTGTTACATATCAACTATACAACTCTTTCAGTGTTGAATTATTTATTCTTAGTGTTAAACTGGACCAACATCCCAAACCTGATCTGCCTCTCTCTGTCTGTAGAGGATTCTGAAGACGTCTGGATATTCGTGCTGTTTGGCCTGAGTGGTTACCTGGCTTACTGGAAAATTAATGAGCTGCCGAGGAATATTGGCTCAATCCCGGAGCTCAGGGATGGATTACACCGCGCTGTGAATGCACAAACTCATATAATTGTCGAGATGAGTCGTAAGCTTGGAACTTTGGCTGAGATTCATGCGTTGGCACAGAAGGTTGATGCCAGCAAGGATAGAGTTGACGGATCAGCACGGATTGGGATAGATTAATCTACGCCTTTATTGGATTCAGAGGGGTTGGAGATCAACAGAACTTTAAGACAGAGAGGAAATTATCTCTGTCTGTCTCCAAAACAAGTTATTATCTAAATCTGGTGCCCTTGAGCCTGTGAGGCTGAAGAGATTACTCCCCCTCAGAAGAAATGTGGAATGCTGCCGTCGCCATGGCAACTCTGTCTCCCTATCCCAGCCTGGGCGGGACTGCGGCCGGTGAAGGCCGTTGAATCGTTCCAGGAGTCACTGTGCTCTCTAACCCAAATACCTCCTTCCCCTGTCCAAACAAAGGTGACCAGCGCTGCTTATCGCGGCTGCATGCACTGATGTGAGGATAGTCCCCAACTCTACCTCCCCACCTAGTGGACACTTATGTTGTGTGATGTCTGAAGTCTGTTGCATTTCTGTCTGAGGTGTTTTTTGCATTGCAAAGCTGCCCTCCCTGTGGGGGGTAACTCTGAAGTGCCTTTTTCCCCCTCCACCTGCCCCAATCCTCATGTAAACCCTCTGATCTCTATTAAGGTAGCGCGACTCGGGTTGCGAATGACCACAGTCACCAATTCTTGTCTTGTGTCTTGCCCATGTATGTCTGCTCTCAGAATTGTGTGTACTGAAACTCTAATTTCCCTCTGGGATTAATAAAGTATCTTTGAATTGACTTGAATTTGAAATTTCACACTTTTAAATTTGCTGTGTATAAAGTGTGTGAGGGTAACATGCACTTTAAAGTTTTTGGTTCTAGTTTATAGTAGGTAACTAAAAGTTAAACCCTGTGTAACAATAACTTACACACTGTCAAGTTCAATTAACTTAAATGTGCAAGTAGAAGAAACTCACACCATGTAAAGGTCACTCAGAATAAATAATGGCATGTGCTTGTTTGGTATTCAATTAATGTTTATAAAATCTAGTTAGTAGCACTATTTAGAACTGGCAACTCATCTAAAACAGGTGATGAGTACTATTGGATTTTACAGTGTAATTAAAGATGCTGAATTGCAAAATATGCAAAACAGTTTTTGTGTTAGTTTTTTTCCCCATACATTCATGTTTGTTCCCCCTAAAGATTGCAATAATATCACCATAATCCTGCATGTTTATGCTACATGGCAACGCTAGTGTTGTGATAAATTCTTGCCACAGGAGATGAGCAACAAAACAATGCAAATATTTATGTAACGTGATTAATTATCTGAGCCAACCCAGCTAAGGAAGCTGTCCACACGGGTTTAGAATGTAATTATTTTCAACTATTACACAGAAACACTCCCTTTCAGTGTCATATTTATATACAAGCAAACATAAACTCAATATGTTTATGCTCTGAGAGTATATTTCTATTTAAATCCATAAAAAAGACAGTTGCCTTGGTTGTTTTGGATGCTGCTGATTAACTTCTGATCCACATGCACACACTTCTGGAAGATTCCTGCTATCTGAGTTAGCACACTGTGATAATTCATATGTATGGTACTTATAATCCTTGAATGAACAAAGGAAGCACAAGGATACAAAAAGTAACCTTGGAATCAAGGTAACCTGAGCAGGATGATCAAAGAAACCTGAGATCACTTTTTTTTTATTCAGCGAGGCAGTTCAGGGATTTGCATAATGCCTGAGCACCCCCCCCCGCAGAACAGATGTGATCCTGGAAAATTTCCAAGATGAGACTGCGTAAAGACACCTCGTCCCCCGCCACCCCTTCCAAAGCTCAAATAATAAAAGAATGGATCAGGCCATTGGGGAGTGTTTAGTCACTGCTCAACACCATTAGGAGGTTGGAGAAATAGAACTGTCTTGCAGAGGCATGGCAGCGTATCGGAGTGCACCACCAGTCAAAGGGAACTCAGGCGAGACGAGCTGTAAGTGGATCCTCCACCTGATGTCCACATCAGTTTCATCTGGCTGCTTTCTGTCTCCACTGGTCCCTGTCGACAGGCTGAGGGGGGAAAGGGGAACAAGCTCGCTGCCTCCAGATGGCTGAAGCTCACTTGTCTTGTGTTCTGATTCCTGGTTATTCATCAGCACTCTGCACTCGTGCTCATGGACGTAATTTTCACTTTAGAAGTGGGGGGGGACACGTGTGTGTGTGTGTGTGTGTGTGTGTGGGGGGGTCTTTACAGTATGTTCTAATGGGAAACAGGCTTCAACACAAATGGTTGTTTTCTGCTTGGTTCTAGAGCTCAACCAGTGCCAATTTAATATAAAGTATTGGTAAAAAGTGCAGGGGTGAAAACTTGACTTTGGAGAAAGTGGGGGGGACATCCCCCCCCCCCCCCCCCCCAAATTACGTCCATGCTCGTGCTCCTCGGGGTTCATACTGTTATAAAAAAGTGACTTTTATAATTATTTGGTTGGTTTAAATGTATTGAAATATCTCTTCAGATATAAGATGGCATTGCCATGAAATGGACCCATTGTCCCTTCAAACCTCTCCTGGGAGAATGGAGCCATCCCCCCCAGTGAGTACAAATCAATCCGTTTGAAACCCTTAAAATGAGGTGAAAACAAAAAGTACAGGTAATAAACTGTACCCATCTCTGCTGGGTTCACTTATTGTGGTGTATGGACTCACCTGCAGTTCCATCATTCCTCACCTGTCGGCAGGAGGTGACAAGATCGTATTGATCAATTTTACATGGCGAGTCAGCCAGAGAAACGGGACGGCCGGGGCGTAGCTTAGGTTTTCCACAAGTGGGAAGATTGAATCTAAAATTTCCAAACGGTCTTGTTTTCAAAATGTCAACATTCAACATTTCAGCATCTTTCCATCAGCCAGCCACGTCGAAGCCACTCGTTCATCTCAAATCAAACATGAAATCGTTATTTTCATTTTTTCGGTGTTGGTCTAATAACAGTAATAACACGTGCAGGACTGGCTGAGGAGGAGGAAGAGGAGTGGGTGGATGGCTAGTGATGGTTGTGGCGGTGGAAGGAGGGGGTTGCAGAGCTCTCATCATCCAGCTGCCATAGCTGTCAGGGACTGTGAGAGATCTCTTGCCAAGTTAAGGCAAAATCCCTCCTCATTCAGTTGTATTAGGACTGTCAGGCCATCAGAACAGGCGAGGGAAGGAGCTGAGAGCGTTCTTCAAGACTGATGCACCGAGGCTACCGCATGCAACAAAGGTCCCTTATAGTGAAACACACACAGGCCGGCACACGGAGCTCATGACAGGCTTCAGTGTCGAGCGTAGACTAGCTCGGAGTAACACGTAGCCCCGAGGCGAGCTGTGTTTCTCTGTAACTTTGTAAAAAGGCATGCTGCAACATTCTTCA
This sequence comes from Nothobranchius furzeri, assembly GCF_043380555.1. Taxonomy (NCBI): domain Eukaryota; kingdom Metazoa; phylum Chordata; class Actinopteri; order Cyprinodontiformes; family Nothobranchiidae; genus Nothobranchius; species Nothobranchius furzeri. The sequence goes on from NC_091748.1 coordinate 74,295,069, forward strand.
GCCTCCACTTTAGTTTGTTTTCTTTTTGTCATTTTTACTCCATATAGTCATCGCCGCAACATGTACTAACCTCGCATTTGATCTTTTTATTTCTCCTTCCTTCTGCTAACAAAACGATTTAATGCAGAGGTTGTTGTGAAAGTCACAAACTGGTATCTGTTTTCTCCACTGCTGGTTTCAGTAACACTGAGAAAGCTCTTATCTCTGTCTTGGGGGGGGGGGGGGGGGGGGGGGGGGTATGGCGGCGGCTGCTTTGGAAAGCTGTTTTATGCATGTCGTATCTCAGTTTGAGAATTTTGCTGCACCTGTTCAGCACCTGCTCATGCAGTCTTAGCCAAGAGATGCACCAGAAAAGCAGGCAATGCGAGGAGTGAAAGGGTCTTCGCTTGAAGTGACAACGAAAGGGAATTTAGTATTTCTGCGTGAATGCAGGCTGAGAACATTTTTGCTTTCAGGTTGTCCTGAAATCCATTCTCTTGTTGTAAAAGTTATCTTCCAGGCTTTCGACGGTTTCCCAAGAGTTCATACACTAGCTCTAACAAAACTTCACACAGATGTCTAGCAGGATGACAAAGTGATGACCTTTTACGTCAAAATGTCCCTGGTGACAGTGTAAACTGAGACGTCTTTTTGACCATTATTCAGTGTTGCAACAGCAGAGAATGTAAACAACATCAGGTCGGATGCCTAAAACAGAGCGGGGGTAATTTGAGCTTTGAAAACAAATTAAACTGTTCAGTTCCTTTTAAAAGTGTGGTTTACTCATTTAATCAGTACTTTTGCAGTAGGCTTGTTAGTCATACTCTGGCGAAAAAACTCTCGTTCAAGTTTTCAATTCAAGTTTATTTATAAAGCGCCAAACCACAACAAGAGTCGTCTCAAGGCGCTTCACAAAGTAAATATTCCAATACTGTATAAGGAACCCAGCAGGTTGCATCGAGTCACTGACTAGTGTCGGTGACTTTACAGCAATCCTCATACTAAGCAAGCATTTAGCGCCAGTGGAGAGAAAAACTCCCTTTTAACAGGAAGCATCGGTTTCAAGAACCGGAAGTGAGCCGGATCAAAGTCGAGCTTCAGACAGCAGGATTTGGAGTCTTATTTCCGGATATTTGGACATCTCTACTCAGATTGGCCAACAGCAATGCAACTCTACTGACTCAGTTTGCAATGTTGATGTTTGATCTTCACAAATAACACAAGCCTGGAGGAGTTCTGCCGTGTGGTGGAGTTGCTAATGCTAATGGAGATGTTCTCTGCTGTTTCCTGGATGGTGAGCCAACAGCAGCCTTCCCCGTCATGAGTAAAGATGGGTGAGTCCATGAATGTTAAGTGACAGTGTGACGTAGATCTGTCAAGCTTTTCTAAACCTAGAGTTTCACCGCCCAGGATCACATCAGAAGCTAATGCAGGATATAGGTGTAAGAGACGATTTTCATGTTCAGCCTGCAGGAAACATTTAGAGTGACCCATTAGAATCAGGAATTTTTTTAAAAAATTGTTTGTTTTTAGTGAAGCCCCTCTTTAAAGGCAGATTTTCTGATGGCAAAATGGTTTTCCCCAAAACCTTAAAGATTATGCTGTTACTTTCATTTCAGTAACAATTCTACTCAGTTTGGTTTAGATTAAATAAATTATTGAGTTTGAACTGACTGTATCAAAAAGTAAAATACAGATTAGAATGATGAATCTGCACATTTTAGACGGATACATGGTGATTTTAATAATTCCTCAGATTCAGATATGTTCTGTTTCTTTGAAAATATGTGTAACAAAAATTTCTTTGAATCATTATCTCATTTCACCAAAAGCTGCTACAAAAACCCTTCGTAGTGTAAATGAAGCCACAGGAACCATTAGAGCCCTGCTCTGGACTCTGCTCGTGAAGAGGTGATTTGATTTCGTCTGGTTCTGCATGATCATCAGAAAGCCCCTCCACGCATACAAGGCTGGGATTAGTTTAGCAGAAGATTGTCTTCAGTCTTTTGTTTCCATCATATCCGCTAGAATGCAACCTTGTATTTAGCCGTCATTAGACTGCAGACTCATTCTTCAGGTTGGGCTGAATAACTGTATTTAGATTGTGCCTTATTGTTTAAAGGGACTTTACTGACTTTTGAATTTTTATGCTCGTGATTGCCCCCTCAGGCCAAAAGCGTAACGGCAGCTTCAATAGTAGGCTCGTGCACGAGGTGCGCATGCTGTACGTGCACACTCCTTAACGAAAAAAAACAGCTGAGACAGTCCCTTGTGTGTGTGTGTGTGTGTGTGTGTGTGTGTGTGTGTGTGTGTGTGTGTGTGTGTGTGTGTGTGTGTGTGTGTGTGTGTGTGTGTGGCCCAGAGGACAGAGGACAGGAGAACACGCAGCTAATTAATTAAATAATTTGGTTCTGTACCTTTCTCTTCAGCACAGCCGACAAAGGTTTATGATGGGTCAGTCCTCCTGCATGCTCAGATCATTCCCTTCCCTTGCTTGAAAAATTGTTCCAAAATGAAAGTTGAACCCAAATCTTTTTTATCTGTGAATTCAATGCCGTTCGGCGAGTCTCAAATAAAAATTTGGGCATCTTACTTTAAAAAAATATACCATCAATGTAAAAAAGAAACTCTAAATAAACTATGTTCACATCCAGAATCGAACCCAGGTCTTCTGCAAGAGAGTCTGATGTCTTACTAGGTGAGCTAAAGCACCAGTGACATCCTTTGCATCTGTAACATTTATATCCTTGATGACAGCTGAAACAACGTCAAACCAAAGAACGGTTTGGAGCGAAAATGGCTATTTTGTTGCTAATTTGCAGGAAATATCTAGAAGAAAGTTCTACAGAAAGTAGC